>NC_134688.1:472317146-472531860 GCF_050947455.1 Rhinoderma darwinii
GGGTGCTATTATAATTAGAGGTGCAGTGTATGGCACTATTATATTTAGGGGCGTAGTGTGTGGTATAATGATAACTTTATCTTTATTTATAGGTGTAGAAATGTTGGAAAAGTGAGAAGCTGAAGACATGTGAGCGGCAAACTGCAGAAATGGGCTGTGACCGGGAGAAGTCATCATAGAGGTCTGGATCAGATGGAGAAAAAGAACAAGAATTTGAGACGTCAACGGTGAGTCACCTAATGTAAATGTTTATTCTGCCTCTAATCAGCACTGTAGTCACTGTATGATCTGCAGCGAGATGATTATGGTATATTTTTTTGTGAAACAGCATCTCCCAGCATATCCTTACCATTGTTCGGGCCATGCTGGGAGCTGTAGTTTTACGCCGTACAAACCTATACAGCAGGGGTTGCACTAAATTGAGCTGTATTTGTGCTGGTGCTGTATATATGTACTGAGCTTGGTTCTGGGGCTGTATATATGTACTGAGCTTTGTTCTGGTGCTGTATATATGTACTGAGCTTGGTTCTGGGGCTGTATATATATATACTGAGCTTTGTTCTGGTGCTGTATATATATGTACTGAGCTTTGTTCTGGTGTTGTATATATGTACTGAGCTTGGTTCTGGGGCTGTATATATGTACTGAGCTTGGTTCTGGGGCTGTATATATGTACTGAGCTTGGTTCTGGGGCTGTATATATGTACTGAGCTTGGTTCTGGTGTTGTGTATATATGTACTGAGCTTTGTTCTGGTTTTATGTATAGAACTATATTGCTTGTAAAATGTACAAATGTTTTTATGCTCGAGTTACATAAAAAGAAATGTGGAAAAGAAATGACACGTCATTGATTGGTAGAGAAAACAAACACGGCGAGGGGGAAGGAGATGTTGGGAAAGAGGTTGGGGGGGGGGGGGGGCGCCAAACTGAATCTTTGCCCCGGGTGCTGGAGAACCTAGCTACGCCTCTGCCTAGACAATAGTATGAAGGTTTTATGTTGACGGCAATTGATACAGAGTCTTCAGATGGCTCAGAACAGAGGTCCTCTTTTTTAGGGGGGCGGATGGACATCGCAAACAGAGAAGAGGCGGGAGAAAACACTGCAGAAGGTATCCGGACACGACAGAAAATCTACAACCGTCCACCGAGGGAACGGGGGACTCCATTTAGGAGGACTTAAAATTGGTGGTAAATATATCCACTTACGCATTGTCTGATATGGAATTGAGGATCCTTGAATAGAGACTTTCATTTTGTCCAACTAATGATATTGATTGGTTTGAATTACATGTTGACTTAGAGCATTTTTTTAGACAATTATTTACTAATGAAGTAGTCACTGACTCAACAAATGAAGCATCTATTGAACTTAGGCTGAATGACGTTGGCCTCTATAATAAAAGCTCATTTCAACCTAGAACCAACCATGGGGTTGACGCATTTGTTGATACAGTGAAAAAACAAATTAAGGCGCTGAAGAATGTTAGTATGAGATTTGGTTGGTGTAACATATGTGAGGAGGAATGTAATGCTTTACAGGGGTTACGCATGAACAAAAAGATCACTAAACAAGCAGACAAGGGGGGGGGGGGGTGCAGTCGTTCTTATGGATACATCAAATATTTAGCTGAAATACAGACAACGGGCTGACACTGAGGGTTATGAGAAAGTGATGTTTGATCCTAAATTTAAGATTATTTAATTCTGAAAGATATGGTAAGTAAAGTGGTACATGATCGGGTGATCGACGCCAGTGCAGCTAAATTTTTGATCACTGATCATTCCAGAACCCCGATCCTGTACTGCTTACCAAAGATACATATGTGGATAAAATCTTGAGGGAACGGGACACCAATTGTATGTCTTATATCAAGGACACCACTGATTTTCTAACTAGAGAGGGTTCTATTGCATGTCCGGAGGGCTGCATTTTGGTTTCCTTTGATTTCGTTAGTCTTTATACATCTATTGATCACGATAAAGGGTTGGAGGCTGTTGGGTCTCGTCTGGATAAATCTACCATGTCTGACATTTCTAAGACCTTCGCCTGTGGGTTATTGGAAGTCATCCTCAGACAATTATTTTATATTTGGGGATGACTTTTATATGCAGAGACGGGGTACAGCAATGGGGGCCAATATAGCGCCTACGTACGCTAATATTTTACTGGCAGAATTTGAGGATAAATTTGTCTATACAGCTAACTTTTTCCAATATGTATTAATTTGGCCTACCGTATTTTTCGGACTATAAGACGCACCCAGGTATTAGACAAAAGAAAATAGGGGAAAAACCAAACAAATTTTACTTCTTTTACAAAGAAAAAAACTATTGCTTAAAAGAAAGAATTTGTTTCGTTTCACCACATTCTGAGAGCCATAACTTATATTTTTCCATCCTTTGAGCGGTGTGGGGGCTTATTTTTTGCGGGACGAGCTGTAGTTTTTATTAGCACCATTTTATGGTACAAACGATTTGCTTTAGCACTTTTTATTTCATTCTTTTTAGCGCTATGGTGACCAAAAGACAACGATTCTGGGGTTTTCATTTTTTTTTTTCAAATATGCTATATTGTAATAGTTTCGGACTTTTACGGACACTACGATACCAATGTTTTTATTATTTTTTTATTTTTACATTGTGCTTGGGGAAAAATGGGAAAAGAGTTTTATTTTTTAACTTTTAAACATTTTTTACACTCCTGAATATTTATCTAACTTTTTTACACATTTTATTAGTTCCCCAAGGGGACTTGAACCAGCGATCATTAGATCGCTGGTAAAACACTCTGCAATACATGGTCGAGTTACGGAAACAGCATAACTCGCTGAGCTACGCTGTTTCTGTAACTCCCATAGTAGTGAATGGCTGTTACAGAAGCAGCGCAGCATGCGAGCTACTGTTTCCGTAACTACTATTCAGTTGTATGGAAGTTACGGAAACTGCATAGCTCAGCGAGTTACGTGGCCAGGAGACAGCGGAGCCGAGTGAGATAGAACGGGGATTAGGGGGCCCCTTTCTAGAGATAGATGCGGGTCCCAGAGGTCCTGTGGATATGTCATAAATGTCCCTCATGGGAAAACCCCTATAAATGCCGCGGTCGCTATTGACCGCAGGGCATTTAACTAGTTAAATGGCCAGGAACAGCGCCATCGCTGTTCCTGTCCGTTAGAGCAGCGTGTCAGATGCTGACACCTGCAGTGTATGGAGCGGGCTCAGCACATGAGCCCGCTCCATACATCATCCCCTCCCCGCTCCATGATGTGCCTGCAGGGTCCCTTTACTGCCGACTATAAGACGCAGGGAATTTTAAGCAAGATTTATTTTTGCTAAAAACTGCATCTTCACACAGATTGTTGAGGCGCTGTTTTTGACGCAGAAACCCCATCGGAAACAACACCAAAAAACGTCCGAAATCGCCTCCCATTGATTTGAATGGGGGGGCGGAGGCAGGATTTTCCCGCGAGTGGAAAAAACCACTTGCAGGGAAAAAAAAGCGTCAAGCTCTTTCTTCCCGCATTTCCATCTCTGACCTTCAGTTGACATCAATGGGAGGCAAAGAAATAGTTTTTCATCCGCTGCGCTCAATCACTGAAGCCGAAAAACGCGGCAAAAAACCGCAGGCAGGTCAAATTCTGCCTCAAAATTCCTGAAGGAATTTTGAGGAAGATTTTTTTTATGCCTGCAAAAAACTCTGTGTGAACATACCCTTAGGGGTATGCCTATGTCTATGTATTCAGATAATGATAATAATTAGATCAGCCACGTATACAGAGAGTTGTTGACAGGATAGAAGGTGTTGTACAGATCGGTGACTCTAGGGGTTAATTCCCGATTTCTGATGTTTTGTCTCCTGAATTCCAGATTTTCTGCAGAATATATGCCACCTTCCTGGCTGCAGCGCTACTAAGCAGGCAGATAAAAACACAGCGGGCGGCAGCAAGAAGTCTTCATTGTGATTGCAGATCTATTACAGCTGCTGTTGGCGCTCTATTCACAGCAGTAATAAGAGAGGTGCCATCCATTGCCAGTCAGCGCTCTCGCCCTGGCTTTTCTAAAATCCAATTCATAGGACGCTGAGATTAATTTCACAAGAGAGAAGACAGAACATTCTCCCCGCAAGTTGCTTCAGTATTATAAAAATGATGCATGGTAACATTATGCCAGTCATTGCCAGTCCGCAGCCATCAAATATGATGGGTACAAGTCACAGCGACTGCACATTTTCTGTACAATCCCCGATGTGGAATGAAATTGATGTTTTGCTTAAATGCTACTATTCCATCCAGGTCTCCGACACATGGAACAGAAGATGGGTGACAACCCCGAATGCCAACACTAGAGACTAGAGATGCAACATGATTCCTGCGCCCCATTTAATTTTCTTTATGTAAACCCCACCCACAAATAGTGACCACACCACTATATCACAGTGACCCCAGAAACGGTCAATAAACTGCCCTCCATAAACAACAGTGCCAACAGTTTGCTGCCCCCCATCATCATTCCTAGAAGAGTGTCCCACATAAGCAGTGCCAGATAAGATTGCCACCTGGCCAGTAAACCACCGGCTATCAGGAGGACAGTTTCAATTGTACCAGCAATATTAATTGTCAGTAATTTTTAGAAAATGGATATGGGCAACTCCTTTGTATGGTGACCGCAAGACAGAGCAGCTTAAAAGCAGGGGGTGGACTCAAAACTCCTCTTCCACTCCGTTGTGTCAGGAGCAAGACCTAACTCCTCCACATTCTACTGTAGCGAGTGTTACATATACTACCTGCTGACTCTATCTATCTATCTATCTATCTATCTATCTATCTATCTATCTATCTATCTATCTATCTATCTATCTATCTCATATCTATCTATCTATCTATCTATCTATCTATCTATCTATCTATCTATCTATCTATCTATCTATCTATCTATCTATCTATCTATCTATCCTCATATCTCTATCATCTATCTATCTATCTATCTATCTATCTATCTATCTATCTATCTATCTATCTATCTATCTATCTATCTATCTATCTATCTATCTATCTATCTATCTATCTATCTATCTATCTATCTATCTCATATCTATCTCTCCTGCCATTAGTTTCGCCAGCGCTGCATTTCAAGGTCCCATGCTTATCCTGGTTGTGTTGTGTAAACCGTGAACAGCGGCGGTGATCGAGTCCATAGCTCTCAAGATGGTGCCAGCAGAGTGTCCCCTGTAAGTAGTGTTAGGAAAGTGTCCCATGTAATCAGTGCCGGAAGAGTGTCCCTTGTAATTAGTGCCAGAAGATGAGTGTCCCCCTGCAATCAGTGCCAGCAGAGTGTCCCCTGCAATCAGTGGCAGCAGAGTGTCTCCTGTAATTGGTGTCAGGAGAGTGTCCCCTGTAATCAGTGCCAGAAGTGTGTCCTCTGTAATCAGTTTTAGAAGAGTGTTGTAAAGGGTCTGCGAGGCACAACTTCTGTGGATACTCCCATAGGTAATCAGTCTGCACCTGAGTCTGTGTCTCTGAGACTGACTCCATCTTCCACCACTCAGGATGGCAGGCTTAGGAGTGGGAGAGCCTATCGCAGCCTGGCCAGACGGAGCTAGCTCCCGCCCTCTGTCTATTTATACCTGCCTTTCCTGTTCCTCCTTTGCTTGTGATTCTTCTCGTGTGGTTTCGTGGCCCAGCTACAGCTTTTATCTATTTGATCCTGCTCCATACTGACCCTGGCTTTCTGACTACTCTCCTGCTCTGCGTTTGGTACCTCGTGCACTCCTGGTTTGACTCGGCTCGTTCACCACTCTTGTTGCTCACGGTGTTGCCGTGGGCAACTGCCCCTTTCCCTTTGCTTTGTGTTCCCTTGTCTGTTTGTCTCGTGCACTTACTGAGCGTAGGGACCGCCGCCCAGTTGTACCCCATCGCCTAGGGCGGGTCATTGCAAGTAGGCAGGGACAGAGTGGCGGGTAGATTAGGGCTCACTTGTCCGTTTCCCTACCCCCCGTCATTACAAGTGTCCCCTGTAATCAGTGCTAGAATAGTGTCCCCTATAATCAGGGCCGGAAGAGTGTTCCCTGTAATTAGTGCCGGAAGAGTGTCCCCTGTAATTAGTGCCGGAAGAGTGTCCCCTGTAATTAGTGCCGGAAGAGTGTCCCCTGTAACTAGTGTCAGAAGAGTGTCCCCTGTAATCAGTGTCAGTCGGGTGTCCTCTGTAATCAGTTTCAGAGGAGTGTCTCCTGTAATCAGTGCCAAAAGAGTGTCCCCTGTAATCAGTGTCAGTAGAGTGTCCCCTGAAATCAGTGCCAGAAGAGTGTCCCCTGTATTTAGTGTCAGTATAGTGTCCCCAGTAATTGGTGCCAGAGGAGTGTTCCCTGTTTTCATTGTCAGTGGAGCATCCCCTGTAATCAGTGCCAGGAGAGCACTCAATGTAATCAATGCCAGGAGAGCGTCCCCTATAATCAGTGGCAGGAGAGTGTCCCTTATAATCAGTGCCAGAAAGTGTCCCCTGTAATCAGTGCCAGGGGAGTGTCCCCTGTAATCAGTGTCAGGAGGGTGTCCCCTGTAATCAGTACCAGAAGAGTGTCCCCTATAATCAGTGCCAGGAGAGTGTCCCCTGTAATCAGTGCCAGGAGAGTGTCCACTGTAATCAGTGCCAGGAGAGTGTCCCCTGTAATCAGTGCCAGGAGAGTGTCCCCTGTAATCAGTGCCAGAAGAGTGTCCCCTGTAATCAGTGTCAGGAGGGTGTCCCCTGTAATCAGTACCAGAAGAGTGTCCCCTATAATCAGTGCCAGGGGAGTGTCCCTTGTAAGCAGTGCCAGAAGAGTGTCCACTGTAATCAGTGCAAAGAGAGTGTCCCCTGTAATCAGTGCCAGGAGAGTGTCCCCTGTTATCAGTGGCAGGAGAGTGTCCCCTGTAATTAGTGTCAGGAGAGTGTCCCCCGTAATGAGTGTCAGTCGGGTGTCCTCTGTAATCAGTTTCAGAGGAGTGTCCCCTGTAATCAGTGACAGAAGAGTGTCCCCTGTTTTCAGTGTCAGTAGAGTGTCCCCTGTAATCAGTGCCAAGAGAGTGTCCCCTGTATTCAGTGTCAGTAGAGTGTCTCCAGTAATCTGTGCCAGAGGAGTGTCCCCTGTTTTCAGTGTCAGTGGAGCATCCCCTGTAATCAGTGCCAGGAGAGCACCCAATGTAATCAGTGCCAGGAGAGCGTCCCCCATAATCAGTGGCAGGAGAGTGTCCTCTGCAATCAGTGCCAGGAGAGTGTCCCCTGCAATCAGTGCCAGGAGAGTGTCCCCTGTAATCAGTGCCAGAAGAGTGTCCCCTGTAATCAGTGCCAGAAGAGTGTCCTCTGTAATCAGTGTCAGGAGGGTGTCCCCTGTAATCAGTACCAGGATTGTGTCCCCTGTAAGCAGTGCCAGAAGAGTGTCCCCTGTAATTAGTGTCAGAAGAGTGTCCACTGTAATTAGTGCCAGAAGAGTGTCCCCTGTTTTCAGTGTCAGGAGAGTGTCCCCTGTAATCAGTGCCAGAAGAGTGCCCCTTGTAATCAGTGCAAGACGAGTGTCCCCTGTAATCAGTGCCAGAAGAGTATCCCCTGTATTTAGTGTAAGTATAGTGTCCCCAGTAATCGGTGCCGGAGGAGTGTCCCCTGTTTTCAGTGTCAGTGGAGCATCCCCTGTAATCAGTGCCAGGAGAGCACCCAATGTAATCAGTGCCAGGAGAGAGTCCCCTATAATCAGTGGCAGGAGAGTGTCCCCTGTAATCTGTGCCAGAAGAGTGTCCCCTGTAATCAGTGCCAGAAGGGTGTCCCCTGTAATCAGTGCCAGAAGAGTGTCCCCTGTAATCAGTGTCAGGAGGGTGTCACCTGTAATCAGTGTCAGGAGGGTGTCCCCTATAATCAGTGCCAGGAGAGTGTCCCCTGTAAGCAGTGCCAGGAGAGTGTCCGCTGTAATCAGTGCCAGGAGAGTGTCCCCTGTAATCAGTGTTAGTCGGGTGTCCACTGTAATCAGTGCCAAGAGTGTCCCCTGTATTCAGTGTCCGTATAGTGTCCCCAGTAAGCGGTGCCAGAGCAATGTCCCCTGTTTTCAGTGTCAGTGGAGCATCCCCTGTAATCAGTGTCAGAAGAGCACCCAATGTAATCAGTGCCAGGAGAGCGTCCCCTATAATCAGTGTCAGAAGGTTGTCTCCTGTAATCCGTAACAGAAGAGTTTCCCCTGTAATCAGTTTTAGAATAGTGTCCCCTGTAATCAGTGCCAGGATTGTTTCCCCTGTAATCAGTTTTAGAATAGTGTCCCCTGTAATCAGTGCCAGGATTGTTTCCCCTGTAAGCAGTGCCAGGAGAGTGTCCGCTGTAATCAGTGCCAGGAGAGTGTCTGCTGTAATCAGTGCCAGGAGAGTGTTCACTGTAATCAGTTTACAGGAGAGTGTCCCCTGTAATTAGTGTTAGAAGAGTGTCCCCTGTAATTAGTATTTAGAAGAGTGTCCCCTGTAATCAGTGTCAGTCGGGTGTCCTCTGTAATCAGTTTCAGAGGAGTGTCCCCTGAAATCAGTGCCAGAAGAGTGTCCCCTGTAATCAGTGCCAGGAGAGTGCCCCCTGTAATCAGTGCCAGGAGAGTGCCCCCTGTAATCAGTGCCAGGAGAGTGCACCCTGTAATCAGTGCCAGAGGAGTGTCCGATGTTTGCAGTTTCAGTGGAGCATCCCCTGTAATCAGTGCCAGGAAAGCACCCAATGTAATCAGTGCCAGGAGAGCGTCCCCTATAATCAGTGGCAGGAGAGTGTCCCCTATAATCAGTGCCAGAAGAGTGTGCCCTGTAATCAGTGCCAGAAGAGTGTCCCCTGTAATCAGTGCCAGAAGAGTGTCCCCTGTAATCAGTACTTAGAAAAAGACAACACACGGCGCCACATAGTGCGGATTATCCACGAATCATTGGTCAAAAATAAGGTGAATTCTACTCACCTAGACAAGTTATGCTGATCAGGCATAACACTGATAAAATATGTAAATCAGCCTACACGTTGTTCACCTCTGTTTGAGCTATGTTGAGAGCAGACACACCATGGGTGTGTGTAGGCAGATCATGGATACAGCTGCTGCCCAGGTCCAAACCGGTGAACAAAAGTTCACCGCCAAATATGAAGTAAAAAGGAAGGAAAAAAGGACCGAAATATGCTAGGCGCTGCTATAAATGACTTATTTATTAAATGACATGAATTACAGGCTACGCGTTTCGACGCAGGCCTGATGAAGACGCATGCCCTGTAATCAGTGTCAGGAGGGTGTCCCCTGTAATCAGTTTTAGAATAGTGTCCCCTGTAATTAGTGCCAGGAGTGTGTCCCCTGTAAGCAGTGCCAGCCAGCAGAGTGTCCACTGTAATCAGTGCCAGGAGAGTGTCCACTGTAATCAGTGCCAGGAGAGTGTCCACTGTAATCAGTGCCATGAGAGTGTCCCCTGTAATTAGTGTCAGAAGAGTGTCCCCTGTAATCAGTGTCAGGAGGGTGTCCCCTGAATCAGTACCAGAAGAGTGTCCCCTGTAATCAGTTTTAGAATAGTTTCCCCTGTAATCAGTGCCAGAATTGTGTCCCCTGTAAGCAGTGCCAGGAGAGTGTCCACTGTAATTAGTGCCAGGAGAGTGTCCCCTGTAATCAGTGCCAGGAGAGGGTCCCCTGTTATCAGTGTCAGGAGAGTGTCCCCTGTAATCAGTGCCAGGAGAGTTTCCCCTGTGATCAGTGCAAGAAAAGTGTCCCCTGTAATTAGTGTTAGAAGAGTGTCCCCTGTAATCAGTGCCAGCAGAGTGTCCCCTGTATTTAATGCCAGAACAGTGTCCCCTGTAATCAGTGCTAGCAGAGTGTCCCCTGTAACTAGGGTCAGGAGAGTGTCCCCTGTAATTAGTGCCAGAAGAGTGTCCCCTGTAATCAGTGTCAGAAGATTGTGCCCTGTAATCAGTGCAAGGAGTGTGTCCCTTGTAATCAGTGTCAGAAGAGTGTCCCCTGTTTTCAGTATCAGTAGAGTGTCCCCTGTAATTAGTGTCAGGAGGGTGTCCCCTTTAACCAGTGCCAGCAGTGTCCCCTGTATTTAATGCCAGAAGAGTGTCCCCTCTAATCAGTGCTAGAAGAGTGTCCCCTGTAACTAGGGACAGGAGAGTGTCCCCTGTAATCAGTGTCAGGAGAGTGTCCCCTGTAATCAGTGTCAGGAGAGTGTCCCCTGTAATCAGTGCCAGAAGAGTGTCCCCTGTAATCAGTGCCAGAAGAGTGTCCCCTGTAATCAGTGCCAGAAGAGTGTCCCCTGTAATCGGTGCCAGAAGAGTGTCCCCTGTAATCAGTACCAGAAGAGTGTCCCCTGTAAATCAGTTTTAGAATAGTGTCCCCTGTAATCAGTGCCAGGATTGTGTCCCCTGTAAGCAGTGCCAGAAGAGTGTCCGCTGTAATCAGTGCCAGGAGAGTGTCCCCTGTAATCAGTGCCAGCAGAGTGTCCCCTGTATTTAATGCCAGAAGAGTGTCCCCTGTAATCTGTGCCAGAGGAGTGTCCACTGTTTTCAGTGTCAGCAGAGTGTCCGCTGTAATCAGTTTCAGAAGAGTATCCCTTGTAATCAGTGTCATAGGAGTGTCTCCTGTAATCAGTGATCAGAAGGAAGAGAGTCCCCTTCCCTCCATACAGTTATGGATTTAAACAACAAATTTCTGACTGCCTGCAACCGCCACTAGAGTGAGGACACTGCAAGTCCTACTCTAGTCAATGAAAGATATATAAATTTATGTGTCGCAAGCTCCCCCTAGTGGCAGCTGCTGGCAGCATTTTATTGTAGTCTTTCTTCCTCTTCCAAGAGAGCAGGAGGTGATCATTGCTTAATTTGTAAAGTGTCAGTCTTCACTACCATTCTAGCATTCTACCAGCAAGGACAACATGAACAGTTCCATAGGGCTCTCCTGGGTAGGAGAGTGTATGGCACTATGACACAGTGTATAAAATGTTGGAAGGACATAAAACAAGTGAATTCACATGGTCAGATAGATACTGTTTGTAAAATAGAACATAGTTGCCCTCATTAAGCAATGCTGCATATGTGGCTGGAGATCCTGGAATGGCCCTTTAAATGATGACAGTGTAGAAGTAGCAGAAAACTATCCATATTTTAGACAGATATTTAAAAATGAACAGGCTGGCTACCTGCAGCCACCACTAGAGGGAGCGTAGTACATTCTGTCTTATCATTGAGTTCAATGTATATCAGTATGCAATGAGCTCCCTCTAGTGGTGGCAGCAGGTTAACAGAATGTTATTATTTAAAGGGAACCTGTCATACACTTTATGCTGCCCTCACTGAGGGCAGCATAATATAGTGACAGACACGCTGGTTTCAGCGGTCTTTAACTTAGGTGCTAATGTGAACCCTTTTATGAGAACTTACATTAAGAGTCCAGGTGGCGCCGCCAGACCTGAGTCCAGCATATTCATGAACTGTTGCCCACTCTTTGCTAGCCCACTCGTCGCTGATTGACAGGTGTCTCCCTATGCTCCCACCACCATAAAGATACATTATAAAATGAATCAGTATAAAAATGAAGGTCACTCTAATAACAGCCAATGTGCGTCTATTAATATCCCTGTCAGAGTGCCCAATTAATATTGCCTTTAGAGTGTCCCCAATCATGCATACACATTTTAAATGTTTGCAGTCCCTGTATTCACTTTTACAGTATGATTTGCAAACTGTAGTAGGTCCATGACAACTATTTTCTCACGCTAGGAAATGTGTCAGACTCCACCCCCATATCAGTTGTAAACTAATCACCGCCCAGGTTTCTGAAATATTTAGAAAAAGGGGCATTTAATATAATGAATCATGAGATATTAGTTTATTTAGAGATCTAATATGTGATAGTTGGGGTTTTTCTGTATTGGGAACCCAATACTAGAAATGCAAGGGATACTTTAGATGCGTCTTCCGCACTACACATCAAGCATAGAAGCTGTGGAAATCCGTGGAGAGGACTGTGGAGAATATTGTGATTACATATGTCCAATAGTCTGTAATGTCCTGTAGTCTGGCATCTGCCCCGTTGGTGATTTACTGCAGATTACTTTAATTTATATTAAGATTTTCAACTTCGGGAATGTAATTATTCAAACAACTTTGTACAAAACCTCAAAGGAAATGTTTTTGGAACAAAGCTGAAGACTCAGGACAGAATCATTCATTAGAATCATGTAATGTAGTCATTAAGCCGCAGTCTCCGACTATAAATATATGGAAGTTTGGACGGACTTTGCTTTTCACATTTCAGCTGAAACAGAGATTGTTAACATAGAAATTACACAGCAGGATGAATGGATTGAAAGAAATCATAGAGGGACCATTAGTAGATGTTGTATTGTGCCACAAACAGGGTGTAATGCCACTCTTACTCACCGATGGGGGTAATCATTGGGGAGGGGGTAATCATTGGGGAGGGGGAAATACTGATGGAGTAATTTCTGGGAAGGGCACACACTGATGGAGTTATTACTGGGGTGGGCACACACTGATGGAGTAATCTCTGATGAGGGCACACACTGATGGAGTAATTTCTGGGAAGGGCACACACTGATGGAGTTATTACTGGGGTGGGCACACACTGATGGAGTAATCTCTGATGAGGGTACACACTGATGGAGTAATTACTGGGGAGGGTACACACTAATGGAGTAATTACTGGTAGGGCACACACTGATGGAGTAATCTCTGATGAGGGCACACACTGATGGAGTAATCTCTGATGAGGGTACACACTGATGGAGTAATTACTGGGGCGGGCACACACTGATGGAGTAATCTCTGATGAGGGTACACACTGATGGAGTAATCTCTGATGAGGGTACACACTGATGGAGTAATTACTGGGGCGGGCACACACTGATGGAGTAATCTCTGATGAGGGTACACACTGATGGAGTAATCTCTGATGAGGGCACACACTGATGGAGTAATCTCTGATGAGGGTACACACTGATGGAGTAATTACTGGGGAGGGCACACACTGATGGAGTAATTACTGGGGAGGGTACACACTGATGGAGTAATTATTGGGGAGGGCACACACTGATGGAGTAATTACTGGGGAGGGCACACACTGATGGAGTAATTACTGGGGAGGGCACACACTGATTATATAATTACTGGGGAGGGCACACACTGATTATATAATTACTGGGGAGGGCACACACTGATTATATAATTACTGGGGAGGGCACACACTGATTATATAATTACTGGGGAGGGCACACACTGATTATATAATTACTGGGGAGGGCACACACTGATTATATAATTACTGGGGAGGGCACACACTGATTATATAATTACTGGGGAGGGCACACACTGATTATATAATTACTGGGGAGGGCACACACTGATTATATAATTACTGGGGAGGGCACACACTGATGGAGTAATTACTGGGGAGGGCACACACTGATTATATAATTACTGGGGAGGGCACACACTGATTATATAATTACTGGGGAGGGCACACACTGATTATATAATTACTGGGGAGGGCACACACTGATGGAGTAATTACTGGGGAGGGCACACACTGATTATATAATTACTGGGGAGGGCACACACTGATTATATAATTACTGGGGAGGGCACACACTGATGGAGTAATTACTGGGGAGGGCACACACTGATGGGGATAATCACTGATAAACAGAACCACCATCAAGGCAGTACAGGTGACAAATACATCAGGTGCCCACCACATACAGAAGTCACATATATTACAATTTGAGACTGAAAAGGGGGCGTGGCTTTCATTGATATTTGCCATCGTTCAGCAGCTGCGCCCTGTCCTTGCAGCGTACGCCATGTCCCTGAGATGTTGGCACTGTATGGGCAGCTTGTTTTACACACATACAGCTTCTTTTATAGATGAGCTGCATATAGAGTACAATATACAATGCCCATCTATAGAGTGAGCCCTATGGTTTGTCCCTATCCCAAGTGCAGCTCACAATCTAATTTCCTAGAAAGCTGAGACACATGGGAGGGGCCCAGAGAGCCCTGAACTTTTTATTATATGGGGCACATAATTGTTATGGCCGCCCTGCTTATGAGGGTAAGTCCATACAAAAACCTTGAGCACTCTAAGAACACATTGGATATTGGTTTTTCAAAATTGCTTTATTTCAAATAATGTTTTTTTTTGAACAAGCGATTTTTTTTTTAGTGACGTTTCGGCCTATCCAAGGCCTTTATCATAACCGCTGTGAGAAAACAAAAGAACAAGTGTATAATATACATTTTGAACAGTAAGGCCTCACGCACACGAATGTAAAAACGCCCGTAATTACGGGCCCATAGACTTCTATTGGCCACGGGTACCTTCCCGTATGCTTACGGGAAGGTGCCCGTGCCGTTGAAAAATATGGAACTTGTACTATTTCAGGCCGTAAAAACGGCACGGGCCGGCCCATAGACGTCTATAGGCCTCCCGCAATTACGGGTGGCTACGTGTGTGCACCCGTAATTACGGGAGCGTTGCTAGGCAACGTCAGGGGATAGTCACTGTCCAGGGTGCTGAAAGAGTTAAATGATCGGCAGTAACTCTTTCAGCACCCAGGACAGTGACTACCGCTGGAGTTAATAGTATTAAAAGTTAACTTACCCAGAACTCCCTGCTTCTTCCTCCAGTCCGACTTCCGGGGATGATGTTTCATCCCATGTGACCGCTGCATCCAATCACAGGCCAATAACAGGCTGCAGCGGTCACATGGACTGCCGCGTCATCCAGGGAGGTCGGACTGGATGTCAAAAGAGGGACGCGTCACCAAGACAACGGCCGGTAAGTATGAAATTCTTTTACTTACAATCGCTGAAGAAACTCTGCCCGAAAGGGCTGCCCCTTCTCTCTTTCCAGCCTTGATAGAGAGAAGGGGCTGCCAATTAGTGCAGAGAAAACGAGTCCGTAAATACTGGTGGAATACGGGTCGAATATATGTAAATGTATATGTAAATACAACAAATATAATAAAGACGATACATTCTTAATGTAATCTAGAGATGATTAGGGCACGAAATAGTATTTTCTTACTGATTTTGGCGAATGTCGTCACTACGACAAAGTCGTATGGTACATAAGTAGGGACCATGGAAGGAATTTGCTCTGTGGCGTAAAGAAAAATATGTTCATTGTTAATTGAATAAATAACATGTATACCCCTGTACACCTATATACATGTGTAATAGAAGAACATGCAGGAACGTCCAACATCAAAACATAGTAACTACATTTTGTAGCCGATGAACATGATATCACAGATTAAATCTACATCTCATATAGGACAATTTAGGAAAAACGGAGGAGGGGTATTAACAAAATACCCCTCAAGACCCTACCATAAAGTACCGGCAATAGAGTGCGCAGAACGGAAAACGGAATATAGAACACGGAAGAGACATACCTGTGTAAAATGCGAAAAAAAGGTTGCCAGACGCTCCAAGGGGATTAGTGCGGTCATTGTCTTGGAAAACCCTAAATATAGGGCGCTGATTACTCTTACCGGATATCCGGTGTCGGCTCGCGTGTGGAACGCTGTCTGCGCATGCGCGCTATGACGAAAATGTGATTAGAAGCGTTCCTGGGACGCAAGCTGTATTAGTTGCCAAGGTCCGTGTTCTGTGGGAAATGTCGTGATTTGTTATGTGGATTGAAGAACCGGGTAACCATGGACCAATCAGCAGCGTCGATAGGTGTAATGGGGAATATATTGGAATGAACTGAGTAATTATGTATAATATGGGTTATTTGTAGTGTATGGAGAAAGATAGGATATGAAATAGGAGATTAAGGGTATTACGTGTATTACGTTCGTGCTACGCGCGTGAAAATCACGCGCGTCGCACGGACCTATGTTAGTCAATGGGGCCGTTCAGACAGTCCGTGATTTTCACGCAGCGTGTGTCCGCTGCGTAAAACTCACGACATGTCCTATACTTGGCCGTTTTTCGCACATCACGCACCCATTGAAGTCAATGGGTGCGTGAAAATCCCGCACGGCACAAGGAAGCACTTTCGTGTGCCGCGCGTGATTCGCGCTACAGTAGTAAAATAAGTGAATGAAACTAGAAAAGCACCACCTGCTTTTATGTTTGTAAACATAAAACCAGAGGGTCACCATGATGCCATATGCGCGGAAATCACGCAGGCACGCACCACATACTGAACTTTTGCGCGCGCAAAACGGACACGCTCGTGTGAATAAGGCCTAAATCATATTTTCTATTTAACCCTTTAGATGATAGAGTGTCTAATGTGTGTATCCAATAAGACGCCCCCTTTTTTAATAGGTTTATGTGATTTCCGCCTCTTCTGGGTCTAGGTACTTGTTCGATGATTTGGAATCTCAATTGGGAGAGATTATGATTGAACGTCATAAAATGATCTGGTAGAGGTAGCCATGTTTGTTTTTTTTTTACAACTTATCGTAGACTTGTGGCTAGATAGACGATCCCTGATATGTTGGGTGGTTTCATCTATATAGGTGAGGCCACATGGGCATTTAATTAAGTAAATCACGAAATTAGAGTCACTTGTAAAATAAGTCCTGGCGGGAAAAGCCCTATTTCTATGCGGGTGTTGAATCGTGTCGCCTTTTATGATGTTGGAGCAGCATGAACAATGTAGACATGGATATGTGCTTATGAAGGTACACACTGAAGAGAGTACACCCAATGCTGAGAGCACTTATCAAACTCCCCATTGCCAAGATACTGTTATTCACCCACAACAAAACAAGCATATACAGCTGTGACAATTATATAATAATGCCCTTAAAATAGTGCTAACCACATAACAGTGCCCATACAATAATACCAGCTATATAGCAGTGCATATTCAAGAGTGGCAGCCACACAACAGTGCCTATACTATAGTACCTGCCACACAACAGTGCCCATACAACGGTACCAGCCACATAACAGTGCCCATGCAATAGTACCAGCCACATAACAGTTCCCCTTACAATAGTACCAGCAACATAACAGGGCCCATACAATAGTACCAGCCGCATAACAGGGCCCATAAAATAGTACCAGCCACATAACAGTGCCCATACAATAGTACCAGGCACATAACAGTGCCCATATAATAGTACCAGCCACATAATAGGGTCCATACTATAGTACCAGCCACATAACAGTGCCTATACAATAGTACCAGCCGCATAACAGTGCACATACAATAGTACCAGCCACATAACAGTGCCCATACAATAGTACCAGGCACATAACAGTGCCCATATAATAGTACCAGCCACATAATAGGGTCCATACTAAAGTACCAGCCACATAACAGTGCCTATACAATAGTACCAGCCACATAAGAGTGACCATACAATAGTACAAGCCATATAACAGTGCCCATATAATAGTACCAGCCACATAATAGGGTCCATACTATAGTACCAGTCACATAACAGTGCCCATACTATAGTACCAGCCACATAACAGTGCCCATACAATAGTACCAGCAGTATAGCTGTATTGTATGCCTCAGGCAGTGGCGTAGCTATAGGGGTCGCAGCAGTCGCAGTTGCGACCGGGCCCCTAAGCCTGGGGGGCCCACGGGCCCCCGTTGCCACACAGCATGCAAATAAATTTCTGTGCCGTGAAGCCGACACTTCCATGGTACACTTGCGACTTGAGTGTACCATGCGACCGTGTTGTCACGTGACACGTCTTCCAGCCTTTGCAGTGGAAGAGTCGGTGCGGAGGACTCCAGGTGAGCTGTATTGTAATGTGTTGTGTTGTCTTGTAATGTAATGTGTTGTATTGTAATGTATTGTGTTGAGTTGTTTTGTATTGTGTTGTCTTGTAATGTAATGTAATGTGTTGTGTTGTATTGTGTTGTCTTGTAATGTGATGTAATGTATTGTGTTGTATTGTATTGTGTTGTCTTGTAATGTAATGTGTTGTATTGTAATGTATTGTGTTGAGTTGTATTGTGTTGTCTTGTAATGTAATGTATTGTGTTGTCTTGTAATGTGATGTAATGTATTGTGTTGTATTGTATTGTGTTGTAATGTAATGTATTGTAATGTCATGTATTGTGTTGTATTGTATTGTGTTGTCTTGTAATGTAATGTATTGTAATGTCATGTATTGTGTTGTATTGTATTGTGTTGTCTTGTAATGTAATGTATTGTAATGTCATGTATTGTGTTGTGTTGTATTGTGTTGTGTTGTGTTGTATTGTGTTGTCTTGTAATGTAATGTGTTGTGTTGCCTTGTAATGTGTTGTAATGTGTTGTATTGTGCTGTTTGCGGTGAAGAGGGAGAGCACGTTAAATTACAGCCCCCCGTCCTCTCTCCACCGCAAGTCTCGTTTCCCTGGGGGGTCGTGTGAAGACCTCCGGGGGTCGCGATTCACTCACCGAGGTCCGGGTTCCATTCAATGCTGGAGCAAGGAGCTGATGTCTCCTTGCTCCAGAATTCACTGTGACCTGAGCGGCTCGACGCAGGCAGGCGGGATGTAGAGACATCATCGCGCATGTCTGCGCCGAGTCACTCATAGCACACACCGGAGGAGGCGAAGGAACGGGGACAGGTAAGTAATTATGCTATTTTTCTATTATGCACATATGGGGGCATTATACTGTATGGGGGGCTGATATGGAGGGCATTATACTGCATGGGGGGCTGATATGGCATGGCGACTGATAAGATGGGGGAGCATTACACTGCATGGGGGCTGATATGGGGGACTTATACTGTATGGGGGGGCTGATATGGGGGGGCATTATACTGTATGAGGGGCTCATATGGGGGGCATTATACTGTATGGGGAGCTGATATGGAGGGGCATTATACTGTATGGGGGCTGATATGGGGGGCATTATACTGTATGGGGAGCTGATATGGGGGGCATTATACTGTATGGGGAGCTGATATGGAGGGGCATTATACTGTATGGGGGCTGATATGGGGGGCATTATAGTGTATGGGAGCTGATATGGGGGGCATTATACTGTATGGGGGGGCTGATATGGGGGCATTATACTGTATGGGGAGCTGATATGGGGGGCATTATACTGTATGGGGGGGCTGATATGGGGGCATTATACTGTATGGGAGCTGATATGGAGGGGCATTATACTGTATGGGAAGCTGATATGGAGGGGCATTATACTGTATGGGGGCTGATATGGGGAGCATTATACTGTATAGGGAGCAGATATGGAGGGGCATTATACTGTATGGGGAGCTGATATGGGGGGCATTATACTGTATAGGGAGCTGATATGGGGGCATTATACTGTATGGGGAGCTGATATGGGGGGCATTATACTATATGGGGGGCTGATATGGGGGCATTATACTGTATAGGGAGCTGATATGGGGGGCATTATACTGTATGAGGGCTGATATGGGGGGCATTATACTGTATGAGGGCTGATATGGGGGGCATTATACTGTATAGGGAGCTGATATGGGGGACATTATACTGTATGGGGGGGCTGATATGGGGGACATTATACTGTATGGGGGGGCTGATATGGGGGCATTATACTGTATGGGGGGGCTGATATGGGGGGCATTATACTGTATGGGGAGCTGATATGGGGGACATTATACTGTATGGGGAGCTCATATGGCGGCATTATATTGTATGGGAAGCTCATATGGGGGGCATTATACTGTATGGGGGCAGCTATGTGGGGCATTATACTGTGGAGGCTGATATGGGGAGCATTATACGGTATGGGGCTGTTATGGGGGCATTATACGTTATGGGGCATTATACTGTGTAGAGGCAGCTATGGGAGCATTATACTGTATGGGGGCAGCTATGTGGGGCATTATACTGTGGAGGCTGATATGGGGAGCATTATACGGTATGGGGCTGTTATGGGGGCATTATACGTTATGGGGCATTATACTGTGTAGAAGCAGCTATGGGAGCATTATACTGTGTGGGGGCATTATACTATGGCAGCTGTTGGGCAAAACGTCTGGGCATAGGAGCGCGCAGGGGTTTGGTGGTATTGGGGAGGGATAGGGGAGCCTAAGCTGAATTCTTGCACCCGGGCCCATGAGCCTTTAGCTACGCCCCTGGCCTCAGGAATATCAGCAGATTCTAAGGACATTCTGTTTTTTTCTCTTTTACATTGAATTGTTCTATTTTGTGGGCGACACTGTAGAGATCTTCAGTTGTTAACTTCTGTAATCAGCCATTTCTACTCCTTTTCTACAAACCTGCCTTATTAAGTCAAAGCAGAGCAGTGAATGCTTCCCTGGTGGACACCATTAATCTGCGGCAGAACGCTCCTATCAGGTGAAATGGCCTTATCTAAGCAAATCTGAGCGCCGGAAAAGCGTAATGAGTCCTGCGGGGGCCAATCCACTACATAAACCAAACATCATCTTTTTGATGCTTCAACCATGATCAATCAGGCGGCCCATTGATAATGATCAGTACAGGAGACTCTTGGGCTACCAGACGTCAATTATTCTTTTGCTGCTGTAAATATCCAAATAATAAAGACAATGTCACTTGGACCCGAGCATTCGTTTACAGCTTCTTATTATCCACCATTGCACATAGACATATTCACAGTCTGCCACAAGCAGGACGAAGACACAAAAAGTTACAAATAGAAAATCAATATTATACATTTCTCCTTTTTCCCAGGACTCATAACAGAATATTTTTGCATATAAAATTCTCTAAGATTTGTTGATAAATAATGTCATAAAACAATATGCGACGACGGCATCATTTTATATAAAAAAGTAATGTTGCTGCAAAAGTGTATGACCACAACCAATACCGAGGCAAAGAACATAAAGAGAATGCGCAAACCCAGAGATCATAGTAATGTCAACATGTTTTTTTAAACATAAGGGACAGGTTATTGATAAAAGCACCAACACGAAATCCATGAAGAACGAGAATGATTTCACTGCAGTACATAGGGGGCAGTATTATAGTAGTTATATTCTTGTATATAGGGGGCAGTATTATAGCAGTTATATTCTTGTATATAGGGGGCAGTATTATAGTAGTTATATTCTTGTATAGGGGCAGTATTATAGTAGTTATATTCTTGTATATAGGGGGCAGTATTATAGTAGTTATATTCCAGTATATTGGAGCAGTATTATAGTAGTTATATTCTTGTATATAGGGGGCAGTATTATAGTAGTTATATTCTTGTATATAGGGGCAGTATTATAGTAGTTATATTCTTGTATATAGGGGCAGTATTATAGTAGTTATGTTCTTGTATATAGGGGCAGTATTATAGTAGTTATATTCTTGTATATAGGGGGCAGTATTATAGTAGTTATATTCTTGTATATAGGGGGCAGTATTATAGTAGTTATATTCTTGTATATAGGGGGCAGTATTATAGTAGTTATATTCTTGTATATAGGGGCAGTATTATAGTAGTTATATTCTTGTATATAGGGGGCAGTATTATAGTAGTTATATTCTTGTATATAGGAGCAGTATTATAGTAGTTATATTCTTGTATATAGGGGGCAGTATTATAGTAGTTATATTCTTGGTTATAGGGGGCAGTATTATAGTAGATATGTTCTTGTATATAGGGGGCAGTATTATAGTAGTTATATTCTTGTATATAGGGGGCAGTATTATAGTAGTTATATTCTTGTATATAGGGGCAGTATTATAGTAGTTATATTCTTGTATATAGGAGCAGTATTATAGTAGTTATATTCTTGTATATAGGAGCAGTATTATAGTAGTTATATTCTTGTATATAGGAGCAGTATTATAGTAGTTATATTCTTGTATATAGGGGGCAGTATTATAGTAGTTATAGTCTTGTATATAGGAGGCAGTATTATAGTAGTTATATTCTTGTATATAGGAGCAGTATTATAGTAGTTATAGTCTTGTATATAGGAGGCAGTATTATAGTAGTTATATTCTTGGTTATAGGGGGCAGTATTATAGTAGATATGTTCTTGTATATAGGGAGCAGTATTATAGTAGTTATATTCTTGTATATAGGGGGCAGTATTATAGTAGTTATATTCTTGTATATAGGGGGCAGTATTATAGTAGATATGTTCTTGTATATAGGGAGCAGTATTATAGTAGTTATATTCTTGTATATAGGGGCAGTATTATAGTAGTTATATTCTTGTATATAGGAGCAGTATTATAGTAGTTATATTCTTGTATATAGGGGCCAGTATTATAGTAGTTATATTCTTGTATATAGGGGACAGTATTATAGTAGTTATATCCTTGTATATAGGGGCAGTATTATAGTAGTTATATTCTTGTATATGGGGGCAGTATTATAGTAGTTATATTCTTGTATATAGGGGCAGTATTATAGTAGTTATATTCTTGTATATAGGGAGCAGTATTATAGTAGTTATATTCTTGTATATAGGGGCAGTATTATAGTAGTTATATTCTTGTATATAGAGAGCAGTATTATAGAAGTTATATTCTTGTATATAGGAGGCAGTATTATAGTAGTTATATTCTTGTATATAGGGGGCAGTATTATAGTAGTTATATTCTTGTATATAGGAGCAGTATTATAGTATTATATTCCTGTTTATAGGAGGCAGTATTATAGTAGTTATATTCTTGTATATAGAGAGCAGTATTATAGTAGTTATATTCTTGTATATAGGAGGCAGTATTATAGTATTTATATTCTTGTATATAGGGGCAGTATTATAGTAGTTATATTCTGGTATATAGGGGCAGTATTATAGTAGTTATATTCTTGTATATATGAGCAGTATTATAGTAGTTATATTCTTGTATATAGGGGCAGTATTATAGTAGTTATATTCTTGTATATAGGAGAAGTATTAGGCTGGGTTCACACGTGGCGGAATTTCACTTAAATTCCGCTGCGGACACTCCGCAGCGTTAATCCGCAGCGGAGCCGTCTCTCCATTGACTTTCACTTTAATTTAGCAGTGTTCGTTTAGACGATGCGTAAAATTCCGCTGCGGAGCATAGGCTGCGGAGCGGAATTTGGTGTCCGCAGCATGCTCTGTCTGTTGCGGAGCAGTGGCGGACTCATGGCGGAATTTCTCCATTGACTTCAATGGAGATTCTAATTTCCGCAATGAAGTCCGCAGCTGTCATGCACATGTTATGTGTGCTGCGGATGCGTCTTGCTTTTTTAACTTGACATTTCTTCATTCTGGCTGGACCTATGTATTTCTAGGTCTACAGCCAGACTGAGGAAGTCAATGGGGCTCCCGTAATGACGGGAGCGTTGCTAGGAGACGTCTGTAAATAGTCACTGTCCAGGGTGCTGAAAGAGTTAAGCGATCGGCAGTAACTGTTTCTGCACCCGGGACAGTGACTACCGATCACAATATAGAGCAACCTGTCAAAAAAATATAAGTTCATACTTACCGAGAACTCCCTGCTTCTGTCTCCAGTCCGGCCTCCCAGGATGACGTTTCAGTCTAAGTGACGGCTGCAGCCAATCACAGGCCAAGCACAGGCTGCAGCGGTCACATGGACTGGCGCGTCATCCAGGGAGGTCGGGCTGGATGCCGAAAGAGGGACGCGTCACCAAGACAACGGCCGGTAAGTATGAAAATCGTTTACTTTCACTAGGGAAAGTGCTGTCCCTTCTCTCTATCCTGCACTGAATAGGGAGAAGGGAAGCACTTTTCCCGCAGTCCGCAGCAGCTAGTCCGCATCAATGTACTGCACATTTTGTGCAGATCCGCAGCAGAATCTGCAACGCAGATTCTGTGCGGCATTGATGCGGACAGTTGCGGAGGAAATCCGCCACGTGTGGTCATGCCCTTATAGTAATTATATTCTTGTATATAGGGAGCAGTATTATAGTAGTTATATTCTTGTATATAGTGGCAGTATTATACTAGTTATATTCTTGTACATAGGAGGCAGTATTATAGTAGTTATATTCTTGTATATAGGGGGCAGTCTTATAGTAGTTATATTCTTGTATAGAGGGGCAGTATTATAGTAGTTATATTCTTGTATATAGGGGCAGTATTATAGTAGTTATATTCTTGTATATAGGAGCAGTATTATAGTAGTTATATTCTTGTATATAGTGGCAGTATTATACTAGTTATATTCTTGTACATAGGAGGCAGTATTTTAGTAGTTATATTCTTGTATATAGGGGGCAGTATTATAGTAGTTATATTCTTGTATATAGTGGCAGTATTATAGTAGTTATATTCTTGTATATAGGAGCAGTATTATAGAAGTTATATTCTTGTATATAGGGGAAGTATTATAGTAGTTATATTCTTGTATATAGGGGGGCAGTATTATAGTAGTTATATTCTTGTATATAGGAGGCAGTATTATAATAGCTTTATTCTTGTATATAGGGGGCAGTATTATAGTAGTTATATTCTTGTATATAGGGGCAGTATTATAGTAGTTATATTCTTGTATATAGGGGGCAGTATTATAGTAGTTATATTCTTGTATATAGGGGGCAGTATTATAGTAGTTATATTCTTGTATATAGGGGGCAGTATTATAGTAGTTATATACTTGTATATAGGGGGCAGTATTATAGTAGTTATATTCTTGTATATAGGGGGCAGTATTATAGTAGTTATATTCTTGTATATAGGGGCAGTATTATAGTAGTTATATTCTTGTATATAGGAGGCAGTATTATAGTAGTTATATTCTTGTATATAGGGGGAAGTATTATAGTAGTTATATTCTTGTATATAGGAGGCAATATTATAGTAGTTATATTCTTGTATATAGGGGCAGTATTATAGTAGTTATATTCTTGTATATAGGGGCAGTATTATAGAAGTTATATTCTTGTATATAGGAGCAGTATTATAGTAGTTATATTCTTGTATATAGGGGGAAGTATTATAGTAGTTATATTCTTGTATATAGGAGGCAGTATTATAGTAGTTATATTCTTGTATATAGGGGGCAGTATTATAGTAGTTATATTCGTGTATATAGGGGTCAGTATTATAGTAGTTATATTCTTGTATATAGGGTGCAGTATCATAGTAGTTATATTCTTGTATATAGGACCAGTATTATAGTAGTTATATTCTTGTATATAGGGGCAGTATTATAGTAGTTATATTCTTGTATATAGGGGGCAGTATTATAGTAGTTATATTCTTGCATATAGGGGGCAGTATTATAGTAGTTATATTCTTGTATATAGGAGCAGTATTATAGTAGATATATTCTTGTATATAGGAGGCAGTATTATAGTAGTTATATTCTTGTATATAGGAGCAGTATTATAATAGTTATATTCTTGTATATAGGAGGCAGTATTATAGTAGTTATATTCTTGTATACAGGGGGCAGTATTATAGTAGTTATATTCTTGTATATAGGAGCAGTATTATAGTAGTTATATTCTTGTATACAGAAGCAGTATTATAGTAGTTATATTCTTGTATATAGGAGCAGTATTATAGTAGTGATATTCTTGTATATAGGGGCAGTATTATAGTAGTTATATTCTTGTATATAGGAGGTAGTATTAGGGCATGCCCCCACGTGGCGGATTTCCTCCGCAAGTGTCCGCATCAATGGCGCACAGAATCTGCGTTGCAGATTCTACGGCGGATCTGCCCAAAATGTGCAGTAAATTGATGCGGACTAGCTGCTGCGGACTGCGGTAAAAGTGCTTCCCTTCTCTCTATCAGTGCAGGATAGAGAGAAGGGACAGCCCTTTCCCTAGTGAAAGTAAACAAATTTCATACTTACCGACCGTTGTCTTGGTGACGCGTCCCTCTTCTGACATCCAGCCCGACCTCCCTGGATGACGCGGCAGTCCATGTGACCGCTGCAGCCTGTGATTGGCTGCAGCCGTCACTTAGACTGAAACGTCATCCTGGGAAGCTGGACTGGAGACAGAAGCAGGGAGTTCTCGGTAAGTATGAACTTATATTTTTTTACAGGTTGCTGTATATTGGGATCGGTAGTCACTGTCCAGGGTGCAGAAACAGTTACTGCCGATCGCTTAACTCTTTCAGCACCCTGGACAGTGACTATTTACTGACGTCGCCTAGCAACGCTCCCGTAATTACGGGAGCCCCATTGACTTCCTCAGTCTGGCTGTAGACCTAGAAATACATAGGTCCAGCCAGAGTGAAGAAATGTCATGTCAAAAAAGCAAGACGCATCCGCAGCACACATAACATGTGCATGACAGCTGCGGACTTCATTGCGGAAATTAGAATCTCCATTGAAGTCAATGGAGAAATTCCGCCAGGAGTCCGCAACCAGTCCGCCACAACTCCGCAACATCCCTTGCATGCTGCAGACACCAAATTCCGCTCCGCAGCCTATGCTCCGCAGCAGAATTTTACGCATCGTCTAAACGAACACTGCTAAATAAAAGTGGAAGTCAATGGAGAAACGGCTCCGCTGCGGATTAACGCTGCGGAGTGTCCGCAGCGGAATTCAAGAGCAATTCCGCTACGTGGGGCTTTAGCCTTATAGTAGTTATATTCTTGTATATAGGGGGAAGTATTATAGTAGTTATATTCTTGTATATAGGGGCAGTATTATAGTAGTTATATTCTTGTATATAGGGGCAGTATTATAGTAGTTATATTCTTGTATATAGGGGCAGTATTATAGTATATATTCTTGCATATAGGAGTCAGTATTATAGTAGTTATATTCTTGTATATAGGGGCAGTATTATAGTAGTTATATTCTTCTATATAGGGGGCAGTATTATAGTAGTTATATTCTTGTATATAGGGGCAGTATTATAGTAGTTATATTCTTGTATATAGGAGCAGTATTATAGTAGTTATATTCTTGTATATAGGGGCAGTATTATAGTAGTTATATTCTTTTATATAGGGGAAGTATTATAGTAGTTATATTCTTGTATATAGGGACAGTATTATAGTAGTTACATTCTTGTATATAGGGACAGTATTATACTAGTTATATTCTTGTATATAGGAGCAGTATTATAGTAGTTATATTCTTGTATATAGGGGGCAGTATTATAGTAGTTATATTCTTGTATATAGGGGCAGTATTATAGTAGTTATATTCTTGTATATAGAGAGCAGTATTATAGAAGTTATATTCTTGTATATAGAGAGCAGTATTATAGTAGTTATATTCTTGTATATAGGGGACAGTATTATAGTTATATTCTTGTATATAGGGGGCAGTATTATAGTAATTATATTCTTGTATATAGGAGCAGTATTATAGTAGTTATATTCTTGTATATAGGGAGCAGTATTATAGTAGTTATATTCTTGTATATAGGGAGCAGTATTATAGTAGTTATATTCTTGTATATAGGGGACAGCATTATAGTTATATTCTTGTATATAGGGGGCAGTATTATAGTAATTATATTCTTGTATATAGGAGCAGTATTATAGTAGTTATATTCTTGTATATAGGGGCAGTATTATAGTAGTTATATTCTTGTATATAGAGGCAGTATTATAGTAGTTATATTCTTGTATATAGGGGGCAGTATTATAGTAATTATATTCTTGTATATAGGAGCAGTATTATAGTAGTTATATTCTTGTATATAGGAGCAGTATTATAGTAGTTATATTCTTGTATATAGAGAGCAGTATTATAGAAGTTATATTCTTGTATATAGAGAGCAGTATTATAGTAGTTATATTCTTGTATATAGGGGACCGTATTATAGTTATATTCTTGTATATAGGGGGCAGTATTATAGTAATTATATTCTTGTATATAGGAGCAGTATTATAGTAGTTATATTCTTGTATATAGGGAGCAGTATTATAGTAGTTATATTCTTGTATATAGGGGGCAGTATTATAGCAGTTATATTCTTGTATATAGGAGCAGTATTATACTAGTTATATTCTTGTATATAGAGGGCAGTATTATAGTAGTTATATTCTTGTATATAGGGGCAGTATTATAGTAATTATATTCTTGTATATAGGAGGCAGTATTATAGTAGTTATATTCTTGTATATAGGGAGTAGTATTATAGTAGTTATATTCTTGTATATAGGGGCAGTATTATAGTAGTTATATTCCTGTATATAGGGGGCAGTATAAGGCTGGGTTCACACGTGGCGGAATTTCACTTAAATTCCGCTGCGGACACTCCGCAGCGTTAATCCGCAGCGGAGCCGTTTGTCCATTGACTTCCACTTTAATTTAGCAGTGTTCGTTTAGACGATGCGTAAAATTCCGCTGCGGAGCATAGGCTGCGGAGCGGAATTTGGTGTCCGCAGCATGCTCTGTCTGTTGCGGAGCAGTGGCGGACTCATGGCGGAATTTCTCCATTGACTTCAATGGAGATTCTAATTTCCGCAATGAAGTCCGCAGCTGTCATGCACATGTTATGTGTGCTGCGGATGCGTCTTGATTTTTTAACTTGACATTTCTTCATTCTGGTTGGACCTATGTATTTCTAGGTCTACAGCCAGACTGAGGAAGTCAATGGGGCTCCCGTAATGACGGGAGCGTTGCTAGGAGACGTCTGTAAATAGTCACTGTCCAGGGTGCTGAAAGAGTTAAGCGATCGGCAGTAACTGTTTCTGCACCCTGGACAGTGACTACCGATCCCAATATACAGCAACCTGTCAAAAAATATAAGTTCATACTTACCGAGAACTCCCTGCTTCTGTCTCCAGTCCGGCCTCCCAGGATGACGTTTCAGTCTAAGTGACGGCTGCAGCCAATCACAGGCCAAGCACAGGCTGCAGCGGTCACATGGACTGGCGCGTCATCCAGGGAGGTCGGGCTGGATGCCGAAAGAGGGACGCGTCACCAAGACAACGGCCGGTAAGTATGAAATTCGTTTACTTTCACTAGGGAAAGTGCTGTCCCTTCTCTCTATCCTGCACTGATAGGGAGAAGGGAAGCACTTTTCCCGCAGTCCGCAGCAGCTAGTCCGCCTCAATTTTCTGCACATTTTGGGCAGATCCGCAGCCGTTATCAGCAACCCGGATTAGGTGCGGCATTGATGCGGACAGTTGCGGAGGAAATCCGCCACGTGTGGCCATGCCCTTATAGTAGTTATATTCTTGTATATAGGAGCAGTATTATAGTAGTTATATTCTTGTATATAGGAGTAGTATTATAGTAATTATATTCTTGTATATAGGAAGTAGTATTATATTACTTATTTTCTTGTATATAGGAGCAGTAATATAGTAGTTTTATTCTTGTATATAGGGGGCAGTATTTTAGTAGTTATATTCTTGTATATAGAGGCAGTATTATAGTAGTTATATTCTTGTATATAGGGGGTAGTATTATAGTAGTTATATTCTTGTATATAGTAGCTGTATTATAGTAGTTATATTCTTGTATATAGGGGCAGTGTTATAGTCGTTATATTCTTGTATATAGGTGCAGTATTATAGTAGTTATATTCTTGTATACAGATGGCAGTATTATAGTAGTTATATTCTTGTATATAGGGGCAGTATTATAGTAGTTATATTCTTGTATATAGGAGGCAGTATTATAGTAGTTATATTCTTGTATATAGGGGGCAGTATTAGGGCATGCCCAGGCGTGGCGGAGTTCTTCCGCCACTGTCCGCATCAATGCCGCACAGAATCTGCGTTGCAGATTCTGTCGCGGCTTTGCCTAAAATGGGCATTAAATTGATGCGGAATAGCCGCTGCGTATTGAGGGGAAGAGGGCTTCCCTTCTCTCTATCAGTGCAGGATAGAGAGAAGGGACAGCCCTTTCCCTAGTAAAAGTAAAAATAAATTCATACTTACCCGGTCGTTGTCTTGGTGACGCGTCCCTCTTTCGCCATCCAGCCCGACCTCCCTGGATGACGCGGCAGTCCATGTGACCGCTGCAGCCTGTGATTGGCCTGTGATTGGCTGCAGCCTGTGATTGGCCTGTGATTGGCTGCAGCCGTCAATTGGACTGAAACGTCATCCTGGGAGGCCGGACTGGAGGAAGAAGCAGGGAGTTCTCGGTAAGTAGGAACTTCTATTTTTTTTACAGGTTGCTGTATATTGGGATCGGTAGTCACTGTCCAGGGTGCAGAAACAGTTACTGCCGATCGCTTAACTCTTTCAGCACTCTGGACAGTGACTATTTACAGACGTCGCCTAGCAACGCTCCCGTAATTACGGGAGCCCCATTGACTTCCTCAGTCTGGCTGTAGACCTAGAATACATAGGTCCAGCCAGAATGAAGAAATGTCATGGCAAAAAACCAATACGCTCCGCAGAACACATAACATGTGCATGACAGCTGCGGACTTCATTAAGGAATTTTGACTCTCCATTGAAGTCAATGGAGAAATTCCGCAATGAGTCCGCAACCAGTCCGCCAGCAGCGGAATTGTCCGCAACGTGTAAACAAACCCAACTAAAAAGCTGTGGAAGGCAATGGAGAAACGTGTACGCTGCGGATTTCCAGAGCAATTCTGCCACGTCTGGTCATGCCCTTATAGTAGTTAAATTCTTGTAAATAGGGGGCAGTATTACAGTAGTTATATTCTTGTATATAGAGGCAGTATTATAGTAGTTATATTCTTATATATAGGAGCAGTATTATAGTAGTTATATTCTTGTATATAGGGGCAGTATTATAGTAGTTATATTCTTGTATATAGGGGCAATATTATAGTAGTTATATTCTTGTAAATAGGGGGCAGTATTATAGTAGTTATATTCTTGTATATAGGGAGCAGTATTATAGTACTTATATTCTTGTATATAGGGAGCAGTATTATAGTAGTTATATTCTTGTATATAGGGGGCAGTATTATAGTAGTTATATTCTTGTATATAGGGGGCAGTATTATAGTAGTTATATTCTTGTATATAGGGAGCAGTATTATAGTAGTTATATTCTTGTATATAGGGAGCAGTATTATAGTAGTTATATTCTTGTATATAGGGAGCAGTATTATAGTAGTTATATTCTTGTATATAGGGGGCAGTATTATAGTAGTTATATTCTTGTATATAGGGGCAGTATTATAGTAGTTATATTCTTGTATATAGGGGCAGTATTATAGTAGTTATATTCTTGTATATAGGAGGCAGTATTATAGTAGTTATATTCTTGTATATAGGGGCAGTATTATAGTAGTTATATTCTTGTATATAGGGGCAGTATTATAGTAGTTATATTCTTGTATATAGGGGCAGTATTATAGTAGTTATATTCTTGTATATAGGGGCAGTATTATAGTAGTTATAGTCTTGTATATAGTGAGCAGTATTATAGTAGTTATATTCTTGTATATAGGGGACAGTATTATAGTAGTTATATTCTTGTATATAGAGGCAGTATTATAGTAGTTATATTCTTGTATATAGGGGGCAGTATTATAGTAGTTATATTCTTGTATATAGGAGCAGTATTTGGCCTCATTTACACGAACGTATTATACGCGCGTGCGACGCGAGTGCTTTGCACGCATTTCGTACGCACCTAAATTAGTCAATGGGGCAGTTTAGACGATGCGTGAATTGCGCTCAGCGCGTGTGCGCAGAAAAAAACTCACGACATGTTCTATAATCGTGCGTTTTTCGCGCACTCACGCACCCATTGAAGTCAATGGGTGCGTGAAAACCACGCATGCCGCACGGAAGCACTTCCGTGCGAACTGCGTGATTCGCGCAAGAGCTGTCAAACTCCTGAATGTAAACAGAAAAGCACCACGTGCTTTTCTGTTTACAAACATCCAAACGGAGTGTCAAATTCGAGATGAGCGCACCGAACTTCACCGGGTTCGGCCAAACTCGTTTTGACCGAAACCGGTAAAAAATGTTCGGGTACGCGACGTCAGGAGACAGTCACTGCCCACGGTGCTGAAAGCGTTAAACTGGTTCAGCACCATGGACAGTGACTTCCGCTCCGAAAATCCATGAACCTGTAAAAAAAAAAAGACGTTCTGACTTACCGATAACTCCGGTCCGACCTCCCGGGATGACAGTTCAGTCAAAGTGACAGCTGCAGCCAATCACAGGCCAAGCACAGGCTGCAGCCAATCACAGGCTGCAGCGGTCTCATGGACTGCGGCGTCATCCTGGGAGGTGGGGCCGGATGACAAGAGAGGGACGCGTCACCAAGGCAACGGCCGGGAGCCCGGACTGGGGGAAGCAGGAAGTTCTTGGTAAGTATGAAAGTCTTTTTTTATTCACAGGTTGGTGTATATTGTGATCGGCATTCACTGTCGAGGGTGCTGAAAGAGTTACTGCCGATCAGTTAGCTCTTTCAGCACCTTGGACAGTGACGGACGTCGACTAGCCTCATCTCTATGATGGCGGCTGCGCGAAAATCACGCAGCCGCGCATCATACACGGATGACACACGGAGCTGCCAAGTGCCTTTTGCGCGCGCAAAACGCAGCGTTTTTTGCGCGCGCAAAACGCACACGCTCGTGTAAATGAGGCCTTATAGTAGTTATATTCTTGTATATAGGAGGCAGTATTATAGTAGATATGTTCTTGTATATAGGGAGCAGTATTATAGTAGTTATATTCTTGTATATAGGAGCAGTATTATAGTAGTTATATTCTTGTATATGGAGGGCAGTATTATAGTAGTTATATTCTTGTATATAGGAGAAGTATTATAGTAGTTATATTCTTGTATATAGGGGGCAGTATTATAGTAGTTATATTCTTGTATATAGGGGCAGTATTATAGTAGTTATATTCTTGTATATAGTGGCAGTATTATAGTAGTTATATTCTTGTATAGAGGGGGCAGTATTATAGAAGTTATATTCTTGTATATAGGGGGCAGTATTATAGTAGTTATATTCTTGTATATAGGGGCAGTATTATAGTAGTTATATTCTTGTATATAGGGGCAGTATTATAGTAGTTATATTCTTGTATATAGGAGGCAGTATTATAGTAGTTATATTCTTGTATATAGGGGCAGTATTATAGTAGTTATATTCTTGTATATAGGGAGCAGTATTATAGTAGTTATATTCTTGTATATAGAGGCAGTATTATAGTAGTTGTATTCTTGTATATAGGAGCAGTATTATAGTAGTTATATTCTTGTATATAGGGGACAGTATTATAGTAGTTATATTCTTGTATATAGGTGCAGTATTTTAGTAGTTATATTCTTGTAAATAGAGGCAGTATTATAGTAGTTATATTCTTGTATATAGGGGCAGTATTATAGTAGTTATATTCTTGTATATAGGGGCAGTATTATAGTAGTTATATTCTTGTATATAGAGGCAGTATTATAGTAGTTATGTTCTTTTATATAGGGGCAGTATTATAGTAGTGGTTTTATTCTTGTATATAGGGGGCAGTATTATAATAGTTATATTCTTGTATATAGAAGGCAGTATTATAGTAGTTATATTCTTGTATATAGGGGCAGTATTATAGTAGTTATATTCTTGTATATAGTAGGCAGTATTATAGTAGTTATATTCTTGTATATAGGGGCAGTATTATTATAGTTATATTCTTGTATATAGGGGATAGTATTATAGTAGTTATATTCTTGTACATAGGGGGCAGTATTATAGTAGTTATATTCTTGTATATAGAGGCAGTATTATAGTAGTTATATTCTTGTATATAGGGGGCAGTATTATAGTAGTTATATTCTTGTACATAGGAGGCAGTATTATAGTAGTTATATTCTTGTATATAGGGGCAGTATTATAGTAGTTATAGTCTTGTATATAGTGAGCAGTATTATAGTAGTTATATTCTTGTATATAGGGGACAGTATTATAGTAGTTATATTCTTGTATATAGAGGCAGTATTATAGTAGTTATATTCTTGTATATAGGGGGCAGTATTATAGTAGTTATATTCTTGTATATAGGAGCAGTATTATAGTAGTTATATTCTTGTATATAGGAGGCAGTATTATAGTAGATATGTTCTTGTATATAGGGAGCAGTATTATAGTAGTTATATTCTTGTATATAGGAGCAGTATTATAGTAGTTATATTCTTGTATATGGAGGGCAGTATTATAGTAGTTATATTCTTGTATATAGGAGAAGTATTATAGTAGTTATATTCTTGTATATAGGGGGCAGTATTATAGTAGTTATATTCTTGTATATAGGGGCAGTATTATAGTAGTTATATTCTTGTATATAGTGGCAGTATTATAGTAGTTATATTCTTGTATAGAGGGGGCAGTATTATAGTAGTTATATTCTTGTATATAGGGGGCAGTATTATAGTAGTTATATTCTTGTATATAGGAGCAGTATTATAGTAGTTATATTCTTGTATATAGGGGCAGTATTATAGTAGTTATATTCTTGTATATAGGGGCAGTATTATAGTAGTTATATTCTTGTATATAGGGGGCAGTATTATAGTAGTTATATTCTTGTACATAGGAGGCAGTATTATAGTAGTTATATTCTTGTATATAGGGGCAGTATTATAGTAGTTATATTCTTGTATATAGGGAGCAGTATTATAGTAGTTATATTCTTGTATATAGGAGCAGTATTATAGTAGTTATATTCTTGTATATGGAGGGCAGTATTATAGTAGTTATATTCTTGTATATAGGAGAAGTATTATAGTAGTTATATTCTTGTATATAGGGGGCAGTATTATAGTAGTTATATTCTTGTACATAGGGGCAGTATTATAGTAGTTATATTCTTGTATATAGTGGCAGTATTATAGTAGTTATATTCTTGTATAGAGGGGGCAGTATTATAGTAGTTATATTCTTGTATATAGGGGGCAGTATTATAGTAGTTATATTCTTGTATATAGGGGCAGTATTATAGTAGTTATATTCTTGTATATAGGGGCAGTATTATAGTAGTTATATTCTTGTATATAGGAGGCAGTATTATAGTAGTTATATTCTTGTATATAGGGGCAGTATTATAGTAGTTATATTCTTGTATATAGGGAGCAGTATTATAGTAGTTATATTCTTGTATATAGAGGCAGTATTATAGTAGTTGTATTCTTGTATATAGGAGCAGTATTATAGTAGTTATATTCTTGTATATAGGGGACAGTATTATAGTAGTTATATTCTTGTATATAGGGGCAGTATTATAGTAGTTATATTCTTGTATATAGAGGCAGTATTATAGTAGTTATGTTCTTTTATATAGGGGCAGTATTATAGTAGTGGTTTTATTCTTGTATATAGGGGGCAGTATTATAATAGTTATATTCTTGTATATAGAAGGCAGTATTATAGTAGTTATATTCTTGTATATAGGGGCAGTATTATAGTAGTTATATTCTTGTATATAGTAGGCAGTATTATAGTAGTTATATTCTTGTATATAGGGGCAGTATTATTATAGTTATATTCTTGTATATAGGGGATAGTATTATAGTAGTTATATTCTTGTACATAGGGGGCAGTATTATAGTAGTTATATTCTTGTATATAGGAGGCAGTATTTTAGTAGTTATATTCTTGTATATAGGAGGCAGTATTATAGTAGTTATATTCTTGTATATAGGAGCAGTATTATAGTAATTATATTCTTGTATATAGGGGCAGTATTATAGTAGTTATATTCTTGTATATAGGGGCAGTATTATAGTAGTTATATTCTTGTATATAGAGGCAGTATTATAGTAGTTATGTTCTTTTATATAGGGGCAGTATTATAGTAGTGGTTTTATTCTTGTATATAGGGGGCAGTATTATAATAGTTATATTTTTGTATATAGAAGGCAGTATTATAGTAGTTATATTCTTGTATATAGGGGCAGTATTATAGTAGTTATATTCTTGTATATAGGGGCAGTATTATTATAGTTATATTCTTGTATATAGGGGATAGTATTATAGTAGTTATATTCTTGTACATAGGGGGCAGTATTATAGTAGTTATATTCTTGTATATAGTGGCAGTATTATAGTAGTTATATTCTTGTATATAGTGGCAGTATTATAGTAGTTATATTCTTGTATAGAGGGGGCAGTATTATAGTAGTTATATTCTTGTATATAGGGGGCAGTATTATAGTAGTTATATTCTTGTATATAGGAGCAGTATTATAGTAGTTATATTCTTGTATATAGGGGCAGTATTATAGTAGTTATATTCTTGTATATAGAGGCAGTATTATAGTAGTTATATTCTTGTATATAGGGGGCAGTATTATAGTAGTTATATTCTTGTATATAGGAGCAGTATTATAGTAGTTATATTCTTGTATATAGGGGGCAGTATTATAGTAGTTATATTCTTGTATATAGGGGGATGTATATAGTAGTTATATCCTTGTATATAGAGGGCAGTATTATAGTAGTTATATTCTTTTATATAGGGGCAGAATGTTAGTAGTTAAATTCTTGTATATAGGGGCAGTATTATAGTAATTATATTCTTGTATGTAGGGGGCAGTATTATAGTAGTTATATTTTTGTATATAGGGGGCAGTATTATAGTAGTTATATTCTTGTATATACACTACCGTTCAAAAGTTTGGGGTCACCCAGACAATTTTGTGTTTTCCATGAAAACTCACACTTATATTTATCAAATGAGTTGCAAAATGACTAGAAAATATAGTCAAGACATTGACAAGGTTAGAAATAATGATTTTTATTTGAAATAATAATTTTCTCCTTCAAACTTTGCTTTGGTCTTGGAATGCTCCATTTGCAGCAATTGCAGACCTTTGACATTCTAGCTGTTAATTTGCTGAGGTAATCGGGAGAAATTTCACCCCATGCTTCCAGAAGCCCCTCCCACAAGTTGGAATGGCTTGATGGGCACTTCTTGCATACCATACGGTCAAGCTGCTCCCACAACAGCTCTATGGGGTTGAGATCTGGTGACTGCGCTGGCCACTCCATTACAGATAGAATACCAGCTGCCGGCTTCTTCCCTAAATAGTTCTTGCATCATTTGGAGGTGTGCTTTGGGTCATTGTCCTGTTGTAGGATGAAATTGGCTCCAATCAAGCGCTGTCCACTGGGTATGGCATGGCGTTGCAAAATGGAGTGATAGCCTTCCTTATTCAAAATCCCTTTTACCTTGTACAAATCTCCCACTTTACCAGCACCAAAGCAACCCCAGACCATCACATTACCTCCACCATGCTTGACAGATGGCATCAGGCACTCTTCCAGCATCTTTTCAGTTGTTCTGCGTCTCACAAATGTTCTTCTGTGTGATCCAAACACCTCAAACTTCGATTCGTCTGTCCATAACACTTTTTTCCAATCTTCCTCTGTCCAATGTCTGTGTGCTTTTGCCCATATTAATCTTTTCCTTTTATTAGCCAGTCTCAGATATGGCTTTTTCTTTGCCACTCTGCCCTGAAGGCCAGCATCCCGGAGTGGCCTCTTCACTGTAGACGTTGACACTGGCGTTTTGCGGGTACTATTTAATGAAGCTGCCAGTTGAGGACCTGTGAGGCGTCTATTTCTCAAACTAGAGACTCTAATGTACTTGTCTTGTTGCTCAGTTGTGCAGCGGGGCCTCCCACTTCTCTTTCTACTCTGGTTCGAGCCTGTTTGTGCTGTCATCTGAAGGGAGTAGTACACACCGTTGTAGGAAATCTTCAGTTTCTTGCAATTTCTCGCATGGAATAGCCTTCATTTCTAAGAACAAGAATAGACTGTCGAGTTTCACATGAAAGCTCTCTTTTTCTAGCCATTTTGAGAGTTTAATCGAACCCACAAATGTAATGCTCCAGATTCTCAACTAGCTCAAAGGAAGGTCAGTTTTATAGCTCCTCTAAACAGCAAAACTGTTTACAGCGGTGCTAACATAATTGCACAAGGGTTTTCAAGTGTTTTCTAATCATCCATTAGCCTTCTAACACAGTTAGCAAACACAATGTACCATTAGAACACTGGAGTGATGGTTGCTGGAAATGGGCCTCTATACACCTATGTAGATATTGCATTACAAACCAGACGTTTGCAGCTAGAATAGTCATTTAGCACATTAACAATGTATAGAGTGGATTTCTGATTAATTTAATGTTATCTTCATTGAAAAAAACTGTGCTTTTCTTGCAAAAATAATGAAATTTCTAAGTGACCCTAAACTTTTGAACGTTAGTGTATGGGGCAGTATTATAGTAGTTATATTCTTGTATATAGGGAGCAGTATTATAGTAGATATATTCTTGTATATAGGGGCAGTATTATAGTAGTTATATGCTTGTATATAGGGGCAGTATTATAGTAGATATATTCTTGAATATAGGAGCAGTATTATAGTAGGTATATTCTTGTATATAGGGGCAGTATTATAGTAGTTATATTCTTGTATATAGGGGGTAGTATAGTAGTTATATTCTGGTATATAGGGGGCAGTATTATAGTATTTATATTCTTGTATATAGGGGCAGTATTATAGTAGTTATATTCTTGTATATAGGGGGTAGTATAGTAGTTATATTCTTGTATATAGGGAGCAGTAATATAGTAGTTATATTCTTGTATATAGGGGGCAGTATTATAGTAGTTATATTCTTGTACATAGGGGCAGTATTATAGTAGTTATATTCTTGTATATAAGGGGCAGTATTATAGTAGTTATTTTCTTGTATGTGGGAGCAGTATTATAATAGTTATATTCTTGTATATAGGGAGCAGTATTATAGTAGTTATATTCTTGTATATAGGGGCAGTATTATAGTAGTTATATTCTTGTATATAGGGGCAGTATTATAGTAGTTATACTCTTGTATATAGGAGCAGTATTATAGTAGTTATATTCTTGTATATAGGGGCAGTATTATAGTAGTTATATTCTTGTATATAGGAGACAGTATTATAGTAGTTATATTCTTGTATATAGGGGCAGTATTATAGTAGTTATATTCTTGTATATAGGAGGCAGTATTATAGTAGTTATATTCTTGTATATAGGGGCAGTATTATAGTAGTTATATTCTTGTATATAGGAGCAGTATTATAGTAGTTATATTCTCGTATATAGGGGGCAGTATTATAGTAGTTATATTCTTGTATATAGGGGCAGTATTATAGTAGTTATATTCTTGTATATAGGGGGCAGTATTATAGTAGTTATATTCTTGTATATAGGAGCAGTATTATAGTAGTTATATTCTTGTATATAGGAGCAGTATTATAGTAGTTATATTCTTGTATATAGGGGGCAGTATTATAGTAGTTATATTCTTGTATATAGGAGGCAGTATTATAGTAGTTATATTCTTGTATATAGGGGGCAGTATTATAGTAGTTATATTCTTGTATATAGGGGGCAGTATTATAGTAGTTATATTCTTGTATATAGGGAGCAGTTTTATAGTAGTTATATTCTTGTATATAGGGGCAGTATTATAGTAGTTATATTCTTGTATATAGGTGGCAGTATTATAGTAGTTATATTCTTGTATATAGGGGCAGTATTATAGTAGTTATATTCTTGTATATAGGAGGGCAGTATTATAGTAGTTATATTCTTGTATATATGGAGCAGTGTTATAGTAGTTATATTCTTGTATATAGGGGGAAGCATTATAGTAGTTATATTCTTGTATATAGGAGGCAGTATTATAGTAGTTATATTCTTGTATATAGGGGCAGTATTATAGTAGTTATATTCTTGTATATAGGGGGCAGTATTATAGTAGTTATGTTCTTGTATATAGGGAGCAGTATTATAGTATTTATATTATTGTATATAGGGGCAGTATTATAGTAGTTATATTCTTGTATATAGGAGGCAGTATTCTAGTAGTTATATTCTTGTATATAGGGGGCAGTATTATAGTAGTTATGTTCTTGTATATAGGGAGCAGTATTATAGTATTTATATTATTGTATATAGGGGCAGTATTATAGTAGTTATATTCTTGTATATAGGAGCAGTATTATAGTAGTTATAGTCTTGTATATAGGGGCAGTATTATAGTAGTTATATTCTTGTATATAGGAACAGTATTATAGTAGTTATATTCTTGTATATAGGGAGCAGTATTATAGTAGTTATATTCTTGTATATAGGAACAGTATTATAGTAGTTATATTCTTGTATATAGGGAGCAGTATTATAGTAGTTATATTCTTGTATATAGGGGCAGTATTATAGTAGTTATATTCTTCTATATAGGGGCAGTATTATACTAGTTATATTCTTGTATATATAGGAGCAGTATTATAGTAGTTATATTCTTGTATACAGGGGGCAGTATTATAGTAGTTATATTCTTGTATATAGGAGCAGTATTATAGTAGTTATATTCTTGTATATAGGGGCATTATTATAGTAGTTATATTCTTGTATATAGGGGGCAGTATTATAGTAGTTATATTTTTGCATATATGGGGCAGAATTATAGTAGTTTTATTCTTGTATATAGTGGACAGTATTATGGTATTTATAGTCCTGTACATAGGGGCAGTATGTAAGGATTTATATTCATGTTTCACGGGTTTTAGCTCCTTGAAAGGTAAAATTCTAAGCTAGTATTGGAGACAATTAAAAAAAAAAAAAGTATTTTGAACTGATGATGATTTTAAGAATCCTTTGTCTGACATTTATTCCAGTAAAAATGATTTCCTCTCCCTTAACATTCTATACCTTATTGAAAAAAATAGCTTTTGAATGTCCGTATAAATAATTAACGTTATTACAAAACACCTTGTCGTATTTGACACCGCCCCTTTAAGTCATGTAATTAACGGCTGTTGACTGAGCAGGGATATCCATGGATTATAAGAGGATATAAGACTTTGATACGAGCTGAAAAAAACCCTCTGTGTTATGATGAATGTAGACAATATACAGCAGCGTATTGATATCGCCCTGGGGTGATACTTAACAGGTCACATAGGAGGATCAGCTATTTAGACGTCCAGTGATTCATGGCGCTGCCTCGCTATCTCTTCCGAACACATTAACACTCTACAATTTTCTCGGCTTTGGGAAAACACTTATAAAAGATGCGCTGTCACCTTGCGGTGGCGCAATAAGGCCCTTGAAAGTGACTATTACAATACATTTATTTTTTTTAAAGGGCCAGCGTTGCCAGAGGGTGACTTGTCTTTTACACAATAATACAATTTTATTTCCCAGTTCTGTTATAGTTTTATTCAAAGGATAGGTTCACATTTTATTACCCATCTGTATGATGTAATATCAAAGCTGAACTAGAGGGCGCAATTGCTCCGCGTATGTATTCAGCTAAGGCGCTAATTAAAAAGCCTGAAGAAGTTATCCCCGCCCTCCAGACTCCTACAACTGTTCCTGTCAATTCTACATGGTGTCATGCCTGAATAGTTGATAGGGAATATATGAGAAGCTATTTTCCAACCCCCTCCAAATTGGCAGAAACCCACTTATTCAATGATATTCCGGCATTTTGGGCATCATTGACAACATTCATGTTGTCACTATTTGAGGAGCTGCATTGCATTTTGGAGTTTTCCATGTGTTCTGGCTCCACCTTAAACAAGAGCTCACAGGGTACTGCAGATGAATAAACTAAGTGTAAAGAATTAAAGGGGGAGAGGACCATTTATTAGAGCAGCGGTCCCCAAAATTTTTTACACCAAGGACCAGTTTCAGGAAAGAAAATGTTTCCAGGGATCGGAGGGGGGCTTGGGCTGTTGCGGTTGGGTGGTTTCGGATCAGTTTACATGTTGCGTAAATACTGCAGATTTTCCACGACAGAATTTGTTGCAGTAAATCCACAGCAAATACAGTAGCAGCAAAGTGGATGAGATAAGACAAGTCTCCTCCACACTGAGCAGAGAAAACACTCAGAAATTGACCTGCGTTGCAGAGTTTTATTCCGCAGCATGACAATTGTATTTGCGTAAACGCTACTTATTTGTCACGGGTTTTCCCCATTGAACAGCTGTTGCGTTTATTGCGGCGGAATCGCAGCGATTCTGCCACAAAAACACAACTCAGAAAAACAACAACTTATACTTACCCAGAAGTCTGTGTTCTTCCTCCTGGCCGGGCTCCTGGGATGATGTTTTATCCCATGTGACCATTGCAGCGGCGATCACATGGGATAAAACATCATCCAAGGAGGCCGGCCTGGATGACGTCAGAGGGCCGGCATTCCGCCGCTGCAACCAATCACAGGCTGCAGCGGTCTCCTGGAATGAAATGTCATCCAAAGAGGCCAGCCGGCTAAATGCTCAGCAGTTTTCCGCAGCGGACATTCCGAGAGTAAAACTGCACCACAATTTCACCCGGAATTCGCTGCGGCCAGCGAGGCGGATACCAGATACCGCGGCCCGGTTCCAAATGATCCGCGGCCCGGTATTGCTCCGCGGGCCGGTGGTTGGGGATGTGTTCGAGGATAACTCCAATCATTACATTATGTTACATTGACGACCTCCAGGTAGGAAATCGATAATAATTGGGGCTGAAAGGTCTAAGATAGAAATATATAAAATAAACCATATAATGTATATATCTCATGACCGGCTCGGTCTGCCAGATGAGGAGCTTCTCACTGTTAGGGTATGTGCACACACACTAATTACGTCCGTAATTGACGGACGTATTTCGGCCGCAAGTACCGGACCGAACACAGTGCAGGGAGCCGGGCTCCTAGCATCATACTTATGTAAGATGCTAGGAGTCTCTGCCTCGCTGCCGGACAACTGTCTCGTACTGAAAACATGATTACAGTACGGGACAGTAGTTCCACGGAGAGGCAGGGACTCCTAGCATCGTACATAAGTATGATGCTAGGAGCCCGGCTCCCTGCTCTGTGTTCGGTCCGGGACTTGCGGCCGAAATACGTCCGTCATTTACGGACGTAATTAGTGTGTGTGCACATACCATTAGCGGCTGTCCTCTCTGGCTAATCGACTGGGTCCCAAATGGTGAACCCACCTCTAGTACATCCATATGCCCCCAATAGTACATATGGATATGGGCTGTCTTCGTGAGATAAACCTTTAAAGAAACAGGACATCATAGCTGGATAATTCCGGTATCAAGTAACATTAAAGGGGTCGGACTGAAAAAAAGAGATAGCTACTACCACTGAGGTGACAGCAGGGAGTAGATCTTGTTTGGAATTTAGCGCAACTAATAGGCACTCGACATTAAAGCAGGGATTCCTGTCTATGATCGAGCATCTATTAGTTATGCCTTAGGCAGATCCCGCCCACTGCCGTCTATGCAGGGAAGTGTCTGCCTGCCTGGGAGTCAGCTATATACTCAGGAGATATGAGGTTCTTTAGAAAACAACTTTTACTTCGGTCACAGGTCATAATGGTGATACATTTGTTTAGAGGACCTGCCGATACGTCTCGCTTTCACAAGATCCCCAGGATTGTGAGGGCGATAAATACCCTCTTACATTCCAGAAACACCCTGAACAAACACGGTTGTCATGACAGATCACCTGCATTTCACACATAATTGACATGCGATACACACAGTCATAACAAAGTTACGCTATTCCTCGTAATCCCACAATGCATTTTGTCCCACACATCATTTTCAACCTACCATGAATTCCTGAAGACATTTTCAAGTGAAATATAAAAAATTGACAAAAAAGAAAGAAATATTTTTTCAAAGTTCTGTAAAATATTGAATTAAATTCGTTCTATTTAAAATGTTACAAACAGGATGAATTTTTAAAGGTTCTGTAAATTAAATTAAAACTGCGCAAAAAGTTCAAACCAAAAGAACGAATGCAAAAATAAATATTAAAATAAAAAAAATCTAAACCACTTATTAAATCAAGTACCCCAAAAAATTCTAACAATAAAGAACAAAAAGGAAAAAACAAAACAAAAACAAAACTAACAAGTAAAATCCAAATCAAAATTCAAGTGCTGTATGTTAATTAATAAAAATAAAAAAGTAAAAAAAAAATCATGAATTGATGGGAAAATAAAAACCCAAAAAGATTTTATCTGCTGTATAATAATTTTAAAAATTGGGGGAAAAAATATAAAACAAATAAATTGACAGAAAAAAAAAAAATTGCTATGTACCAAAACTTAGAAGAAACAAAAATACAAAACACAAAAAAAGTCTAAAAAAAACAACAAAAAACAATGTAGACTCACTCTATACCCAAAAGAGACTTTGATAAATAAAAGCAATAATCCTAACGACTAGAACATAATGAGGCTCGCAGTGACAAGGTGACCCGAGGATAAATTAACTTTTTTTTTTTTCCGCCAAGACGAGATTTGAAATCATATCTGGTGCATACATTCTGCTACTGATTATAAAGGAATTGGAAAGCAAGATTTGATAGAGCGTCTTAAGCTCACAGCATCAGATAAGGGTGCGATGGAGGATATGAAATTGGGAAATAAAACAAATTGAGGCTCTGTATACGTCTTTGCCAAGCGGGAGGAGGATTCTATATAATCTCATGCTGCTACGGAGGATGCGACTAACCCTTTCCAAACCTGCTTTGTGCCTATAGTGTAACTAAATGCTAGACAGGGCTCACATAAAGCCTGGGTCACCTGCTCAGCTGCACAGGGCCCAGAGGGGAAGGGGCTACACTATGGCCACAGGCGGGTTTTATACAAGTATCATATGTCGTTCGTCTCCTCTCCCTGTTCATAATTTCCATGGGTCCCTTTATACATAACATTACACAGGCACTGCATCATCCCAGTCAATCAATCAATCAATCAATCAATCAATCAATCAATCAATCAATCAATCAATCAATCAATCAATCAATCAATCAATCACAGGGCCTATATGATTGTCTGTGTTGCTCTGAGATTGGCCGATAGCCGATTACACAGTATCTATGAAACTGAGCAGTACACAGCCACAGATAGAGGAGCAAGAGGGAGTCCTGCAGACTTCAGAACAGAGAGTAAACCCCATCACTACACTAGACCACCAGGAATGTTATCACTAACCTTTTCACTGCCCTAGGCCACTTGGGAGGTTATCACTAATATTTTCATTACCCTAGACCACCAGGGATGTTGTCATTAACTTGTTCACTGCCCCAGACCACCAGGGGTGTTATCACTAACCTCTTCGCTACCCTAGACCACCAGGGGTGTTATCACTTACCCAGGGGCGTAACTAGGAAAGACTGGGCCCCATAGCAAACTCTTGATCGGGCCCCCCGGGTGCCACAAGCAGCCCCCTTATAAATAGTGCCCCCTGTAGAATGTGCCATACAGCCCCCCTGTAGACCGTGTCACACCCCATTTGTAGATAGTGCCATACAGCCCCCTGTAGATATTGCCATAAAGCTCCCACTGTATATAGCACTATACAGCTCCCACTGTATATAGTGCCACACAGCCCCCTCTTAGTAGAAAGTGCAGAACAGCCCCCCATTAGTAGAAAGTGACACACACAGACCCCTGTAGATAGAGCCACAGCCCCCTTGTAAATAGTGCCATACAGTTCCGACATGTGTATAGTGCCACACAGCTCCCCCTTGTGTATAGTGCCACACAGCACCCCCCTATGTATAGTGCCACAGAGCTCCCCCTTGTGTATAGTGCCACATAGCTCCCCCTTGTGTATAGTGCCACACAGCTCCCCCTTGTGTATAGTGCCACACAGCTCCCCCTTGTGTATAGTGCCACACAGCCCCCACTTTGTGTATAGTGCCACACAGCCCCCCCTTGTGTATAGTGCTACACAACCCCCCCTTGTGTATAGTGCCACATAACCCCCCCTTGTGTATAGTGCCACAAGGCAATGGCGCATCCGAGAACGTTGTTTAAGCCAGAAAGATGTCACTCAAACATGGAAAGGTGGGTTTGGAGGCCGGACTATGTGACTCTTCAGAATAGCGGCACCGCCCCATGACCCTCTAATGAGAAATTAGCATATGGTGTGCGCCGTTTTAAAAGTGGATTTTAAGAATTTTGCTACATCTGAAAAAAAACATACAAGGGAATGTTTGGAAATATTGTCAGGTCATGTATTACCGCATGGTGGCTGTTCAAGGGGTTAAGACTACCAGACAGGTTCCCATTAAATATACAATGAATTGAGAACAATTCCATCTGCCCTGCAATTTTGTTATTATAAATATATCCTATATAAACTACAGATCCAGAACCAAGCTCTGACATATATACAGTACCACAACCAAGCTCAGTACATAAATCCAATACCACAACCAAGATCAGTACATAAATACAGCACTAGAACCAAGCTAAGTACATATAGACAGCACCAGAACCAAGCTCAGTACATAAATACAGCACTAGAACCAAGCTAAGTACATATAGACAGCACCAGAACCAAGCTCAGTACATAAATACAGCACTAGAACCAAGCTCTGACATATATACAGCACCAGAACAAAGCTCAGTACATATATACAGCACTAGAACCAAGCTCAGTATATAAGTACAGCACTAGAACCAAGCACATACATATATACAGCACCAGAACCAACCTCCGTGCATAAATACAGCACCAAAACCAACCTCAGTACATAAATACAGCACTAGAACCAAGCTCAGTACATATATACAGCACCAGGACCAACCTCAGTACATAAATAGAGCACCAGAACCAACCTCAGTACATAAATACATCCCCAGAACCAAGCTCAGTACATATATACACAGAACCAAAACCAATCTCATACGTATAAACGGCACCAGAACCAAGCTCAGTACTTATATACAGCATCAGGACCAAGATCATTACATATACACAACACTAGGACAAATACAGCTCAATTTAGTGCAACCCCTGCCGTATAGGTTTGTACGGCGTAAAACTACAGCTCCCAGCATGGCCCGAACAATGGTGAGGATATGCTGATAGATAAAGTTTCACAAAAAAAAATATCATATCATAATCATCTCGCTGCAGATCATACAGTGACTACAGTACTGATTAGAGGCAGAATAAACATTTACATTAGGTGACTCACCGGTGACGTCTCAGATTCTAGTTCTTGTCTTCTCCCTCCGGTCCAGATATCTATGATAGATTTCTACCGACCATGACCCATTTCTGCAGTTTTCCGCTCAGATGTCTTAAGCTTCTCACTTTTAAAACATTTCTGCACCTATAAACAAAGTTAAAATTCTCAACACCTCTTGCACCTCTAACTATAATAGCACCATATACTGTGTTCCTGATTATATAGTACCATACACTGTAACACACACACACACGCACACACACACACACACACACACACACACACACCGTGCCCCCTGTAGATAGTGCCCCCATAGCCACCGTGCTGCCCTACATATAGCTTCCCCTCCATGTATAGCCCACCTCTGTAGACAGTGCCCTACATATAGCCACCCTGTTGCTAGTACCCCACAGGTAACCCACCCCTGTATATAGTGTCCCACATATAGCCCACCCCTATAGAAAGTGCCCTAAAATAGCTCCCTATAGATAGTGCTCTACATATAGCCCACCCCTGTATAGTGTCTCACATATAGCTCCCCCTGTAGATAGTGCCCCACATATAGACCACCCTGTAGATAGTGCCCCACATATAGACCCCCCTGTAGATAGTGACCCACATATAGACCCCTCTATGTATATAGTGGCCCACATCACCACATATAGACCCCCCCTGTAGATAGTGCCCCACATACAGACCACCCCTGTAGCTAGTGCCCCACATCCCCACATCCCCACATATAGACCCCCCTGTATATAGTGGCCCACATATAGCTGACCCCCCTGTAGACAGAGCCTACACTATAGATAATGCCATTAGCAGTTTTATGAGAGAGAAAAAACAAAAAAACTTTACATACTCACATAATCCCATTCCTGTTCGCTGGCAATGCAGATCTGCTCTCTTCTTAGCAGGTCTGCAGGAGCTGAACGAGCGTCGTCCAATGACGCCTATTGGCGGGGCAGAATGACTTGCCCCGTCAATCAGGGCTTTTCAAGCATGGAAGCGGCACGATGACGCCATCGCGCCGCTAGCCAATCAGCGTCATTTTAAGGAATATGCCCGGCCATTCAGCGCTAGTGCATGTATTTGGCTGTCGCTAGCAACAGGGCCCCCTCCGATGCTAGCAGCGCCTAAAGGCATGAGAGGGCCTGTGTCGTCCGGCCCATACTTGTTGCAGGCTCGGCAGCGCAGGCCTCATAGTAGCCGCGCTATTGCTGTACCAGCCATAATGGCTGCTAGCGGCGCCACCGGGCATATGGGGTGGGCGTGTCCGCTGGCGGCACGCGCCCCCTCAAGCCGCGGGCCCCGTAGCTGCCGCTACGGCTGCTACCGCGGTAGTTACGCCACTGCACTTACCTTTTCACTGCCCTAGACCACCAGGGATGTTATCACCAACCTTTTCACTGTGCTACACCACGAGGGATGTTATTATCAAACTCTTCACTGCCCTAGACCGCCAGGAATGTTATCACTAACCTCTTCACTGCCCAAGACCACCAGGAATGTTATCACTAACCTTTTCAATGCCATAGACCACCTGGGATGTTATCACTAACCTCTTTACTGCCCTAGACAACCAGGGATGTTATCATTAACTTGTTCCCTGCCCCATGCTATCAGGGATGTTATCACTAGCCTCTTCACTGTAGTAGACCACCAGGGATGTTATCACTAACCTTTCCAATGCCCTAGACCACCTGGAATGTTATTACTTACCTCTTCACTGCCCTAAACAACCAGGTATGTTATCACTAACCTTTTCAATGCCATAGACCACCTGGGATGTTATCACTAACCTCTTTACTGCCCTGGACAACCAGGGATGTTATCTCTAACCTTTTCACTGCCCTGGGCCACTTGGGATGTTATCACTAATTTTTTCACTACCCTAGTCCACCAGGGATGTTATCATTAACTTGTTCACTGCCCCAGGCTATCAGGGATGTTATCACTAACCTCTTCACTGTAGTAGACCACCAGGGATTTTATCACCAACCTTTTCACTGCCATAAGCCACCAGGGATGTTATCATTAACTTGTTCACTGCCCTAGACCAGCAGGGATGTTATCACTAACCTCTTTACTGCCCCAAACCACCAGTAATGTTATCACCAACCTTTTCACTGCCCTAGACAACCAGGGATGTTGTTATTAACTTGTTTACTGCCCTAGATTGCTCGAGTGTTAGCACTAACCTCTTCACTGCCCTAGACCACCAGGGATGTTATCACCAACCTTTTTACTGTGCTACACCACTAGGGATGTTATCACCACACTCTTGACTGCCCTAGACCACGTGGGATGTTATCACTAACCTCTTCTCTGCCCTAGACCACCTGGAATGTTATCACTAACCTTTTCACTGCCCTAGACCACCTGGGATGTTATCACTAACCTCTTCACTGCCCTAGACCACCAGGAATGTTATTACTAACCTTCACTGCCCTAAACCACCTGGAATGTTATCACTAACTTCTTCACTGCCCTAGACCACCTGGAATGTTATCACTAACCTCTTCACTGCCCTAAACCACTTGGAATGTTATCACTAACCTTTTTAATGCCCTAGACCACCTGGGATGTTATCACTAACCTCTTCACTGCCCTGGGCTACCAGGAATGTTATCACTAACCTCTTCAATGCCCTTGAACACCTGTGATGTTATTACTAACCTCTTTACTGCCATAGACAACCAGGGATGTTATCTCTAACCTTTTCACTGCCCTGGGCCACTTGGGATGTTATGACTAATTTTTTCACTACCCTAGTCCACCAGGGATGTTATCATTTACTTGTTCACTGCCCAAGGATACCAGGGATGTTATCACCAACATTTTCACTGCCGTAAGCCACCAGGGATGTTATCATTAACTTGTTCACAGCCCTAGACCACCAGGGGTATTATCACTAACCTCTTCACAGCCCCAGACCACTAGTAATGTTTTCTCTAACCTTTTCACTGCCCTAGACCACCAGAAATGTTATCACTAACCTCTTCACCATCCTAGACCATCAGGGATGTTATCATTAATATCACTAACCTCTTCACTGCCCTAGGCCACCAGGATTGTTACCTGTTGCTGTTGACTATCTGACCGTTTTCCAAAGAGATTTTATTTTTCCAGATTTTTATTTTTACAGTCATTACAGTTATTTCAAATATAAGAATAGAGGATATGTTGGCGATAGGGGGCCCACACACTTTCTTTGCACAGGAGCCCTCAGTTGTCTATGTTCACCCCGATGCTACGGCTGCATGGATGCACACATTTATGGGGCAGTAGTGTTTGACCTGTGGGACCTCTTGTGTGAAGTTTATTTTACATCCCAAGTGATCTAGGTCTCCTACACAAGTATCAAATACTTGGTGACAACCACTAATGGCAGCCATTAGTAATTGTCACTCTACTTTCCAAAAATCTGCCCATTTATAGTTCTATTCCTCTCTATTTCCTCTCCCTCTCTCCTACTGTTCATTCTGTGCAATTCTTGTTCTAGAAATACCAAGAGGAACAATGCTATAGGCCCTCTCAGATGGGGTATATACAGAAATCTCGGGGCCCCATAGTAAACTTTAGAGTGGGCTTCACTCTTCACTTAGAGTTCTCCTTATGTACTACGCCTCTATTATAGTTAATGTCCAGCATTCACTTTTTAGATTACAAATGCTGTTCGGATTAATTTCTTAACGTATCTGTATAGGGTAGCTCTGTTTTTCTGATTTGATAAATTATAGAATTCTGGCATCCTGAAGTTACCAGTAGGGGGAGCTCACTGCATATGGATGCATACAGCTAGCACTGTGATTCATGTAATTTAATGGGCAGGCAAAAGTGCCACCATACTGTCTGCTATAGTGCCCCATAACTGTGACAGCCCCAGTGCCCCATAACAGTGACAGCCCCATGGAATCATAATAGTAACATCCCCAGTGCCCCAGTGACAATCACAGTGTCCGCATAACAGTGACAGCCAAAGTACCCCTACAACAGTGACAGCCCCAGTGCCCCATAACAGTGACAGACCCATTACCCCATAACAGTTACATTCCCAGTGCCCCAGTGACAGTCACAGTGCCTCCAAAACAGTGACAGCCATTTTGTCCCCATAACAGTAACAGCCCAGTGTCCGTATAACAATGAAAGCCAAGTACCCCCACAACAGTGATAGCCCCAGTGCCCCTTAACAGTGACAGTCTCATGGACCCATAACAGTAACATCCCTAGTGCCCCAGTTACAGTCACATTGCATCCACAACAGTGACAGCCACAGTCTCCCCATAACAGTGACAGTCCAGTGCGCGTATAACAGTGTAAGCCACATAAATCCCCATAACAGTTACAGCCACAGTGCCACTATAACAGTGACAGCAAGAGTGCCCCAGTGACAGTCATATTGCCACAATAGTGGCAGCCACAGTATCTCCTTAACAGTGACAGCCCAGTGTCCATATAGCAGTGATAGTCAAAGTACCCCCACAACAGTGACAGCCACAATGTCCCATAACAGTGACAACCACAGTGCCGATATAACAGTTACACCCCTAGTGCCCAAGTGACAGTCATATTGCCGCCACAACAGTGACAGCCACAGTGTCTCCATAACAGCGACAGTCACAGTGCCACATACATCCTCATACCAGTGATAGCCATAGTGCCCGCATAACAGTGACAGTCACATTGCTCCTATCACTGTGACAGCCACAGTGGCCCCATATCAGTAACAGCCATAGTCCCTGAAAATAAGTGCGGCCATAACTGTATCAGCTAATTACTGCAGCTGGAAAGGGGTTGTCATATTTCTGTCTGCCTGTCGCTACCACTAGGGGGGGGCTCACTGCATAAAGATTGATACAGCTCCAATCAAACTACATCATAGTGTGATCTTGAGCAAACTTTTAAGCTCCCATTAATGGTTGCTTATATCTGATTATGAAAGGTAGCACTGACACACTGCGACAAAACATGCTTCTTTCGTCTCTTCAGGTAAACAAGACTGTTCCCATTCACTGACTGCAAGCAGAAATCTTGAAAATGGGGATGAATTGAAACACAAAGTATATTAGAAAGTTACAGAACTTTTCACCGTGGCCACGACTGGTGATCGAGGGCATACTGATTCCATATCACAGGCAGATGGTGGCGTGGGCAGAACTAGTACTGACAAATTTGAAAGGTTTCATGCCAAGTTAGAGGGCAGCGTGAGTGGGCACTGGAGCCGGGCTCGCTGTATCATGACAATACTAGAATGTAAATATGGAGCCGTATTTGGCACTGAAATCTTCTGCCTGGTTGGTTGATGTAGAGTAATAGCATGAGAGCCATATATATATATATTACAGCAGCGCAGGATACGGTCCCGGCAGCTCCTGCCAAACGAGCTGTAAAGTGTTTGCAAAATGCGAGAAGCAAATTACACACGATTTCTGAGAAGCGAGTGACGGAGCTGACACCGGGACAATGAGCTGTGATTGGCAGAGCGCACAGTCTGGTGTCACTACAACAAAGCCACAAGTGCTGATGCCGGGAAAACAATGTATTATTTAATACATAACATCTGCAAATACAGCCTGATTAAAGGAGCAGGGGAGATAATAGCATAATTACATTGCAGATGGGAAGCCAAGCCGTCTCAGCTGTGCAGACGGGGGACACAGAGAAAAATAGATTTAGCCGATGTAGCAGAGCTGAGACTGTCCTTTGGCATTACTCATGGGGATATCAGAATTTTGACCGTTTTATATAGGACTGAACGCAATTCTACTGCATTGTTTTAGCTATCTCCGTGCACACAAGGAGTAGTTAAATTACAAATTGAGCTCTGCTACATCCGTATGTTGTTTTCTCCTCTATAGAACATTTAAGACTATGCTCTTGGGGGTGTTTTGTGCACTACGGCCCACTAGATGTCACTCTGCAGCTTAATCTCGAATGAGTCTGAAACCCTTGAAAATTTGGGAATCTGAAGTTTTTTCATTGCACAGTTTCTAATACAGGGGCATAACTTGAGTAGAAGGGGCACACAAAAATAGAATTTCCCACACCTTGGATCAGTACGATGGTGGCGGAGGATTCTTGGTAAAACCCTGTATGGGGCACAAATCCTTCTCGCAATATAATGCCTGTCTAATACCACCATGTGCTGCCAAAAGGAGTCTATGTGTACAAATAATACTGCCATACTGTACCCACAGATTTCTGATATAAGGTGCTCATGTAATACCAACATACTATACCCAAATATCACCACTTTTTGGTGCCTAAAGGATTCTGCCCTTCAGTACTCAAATAATAACAACATTCAGTACCTAAAAAATACTGCCATACAATGCACACATTTTACTAACATATATAGCTAAAATAATACTGTCATACAATGCCCACATATTACTAATATATAGTGCTCATATAATACTGCCATGCAATGCCCACATATTCCTAACATATAGTGCTCATATAATACTGCCATGCAATGCCCACATATTACTAATATATAGTGCTCATATAATACTGCCATACAATGCCCACATATTACTGACAAAGTGCTCAAATAATACTGCCATACAATGCCCACATATTACTGACATATAGTGCTCATATAATACTGCCATACAATGCCCACATGTTACTGACATATAGTGCTCATATAATACTGTCATACAATGCCCACATGTTACTGACATATAGTGCTCATATAATACTGCCATACAATGCCAACATATTACTAACATATAGTGTTCATATAATACTGCCATACAATGCCCACATGTTACTGACATTTAGTGCTCATATAATACTGCCATACAATGCCCACATGTTACTGACAAAGTGCTCATATAATACTGCCATACAATGCCAACATATTACTAACATATAGTGTTCATACAATACTGTCATACAATGCCCACATATTACTGATATATAGTGCTCATATAATACTGCCATACAATGCCAACATATTACTAACATATAGTGTTCATACAATACTGTCATACAATGCCCACATATTACTGATATATAGTGCTCATATAATACTGTCATACAATGCCCACATATTACTGACATATAGTGCTCAAATAATACTGCCATACAATGCCCACATATTACTGACATATAGTGCTCAAATAATACTGCCATACAATGCCCACATGTTACTGACATATAGTGCTCATATAATACTGTCATACAATGCACACATATTACTGACATATAGTGCCCAAATAATACTGCCATACAATGCCCACATATTACTGACATATAGTGCTCATATAATACTGTCATACAATGCCCACATGTTACTGACATATAGTGCTCATATAATACTGTCATACAATGCACACATATTACTGATATATAGTGCTCATATAATACTGCCATACAATGCCCACATATTACTGACATATAGTGCTCAAATAATACTGCCATACAATGCCCACATGTTACTGACATATAGTGCTCATATAATACTGTCATACAATGCACACATATTACTGACATATAGTGCCCAAATAATACTGCCATACAATGCCCACATATTACTGACATATAGTGCTCATATAATACTGTCATACAATGCCCACATGTTACTGACATATAGTGCTCATATAATACTGCCATACAATGCCAACATATTACTAACATATAGTGTTCATACAATACTGTCATACAATGCCCACATATTACTGACATAGTGCTCAAATAATACTGTCATACAATGCCCACATATTACTGACATATAGTGCTCATATAATACTGCCATACAATGCACACATATTACTGACATAGTGCTCAAATAATACTGCCATACAATGCCCACATGTTACTGACATATAGTGCTCATATAATACTGCCATACAATGCCCACATATTACTGATATATAGTGCCCAAATAATACTGCCATACAATGCCCACATATTACTAATATATAGTGCCCAAATAATACTGCCATACAATGCCCACATATTACTGACATATAGTGCTCATATAATACTGTCATACAATGCCAACATATTACTAACATATAGTGTTCATATAATACTGCCATACAATGCCCACATGTTACTGATATATAGTGCTCAAATAACAGCACCAAACATTTCCAAAATAAATATTTACCCATATAGTGTTAATCCTGATGGGACGATTGACTCAACATGGGCAAAATAGTGCCAAGTGCAAGTTGAGCCTCTTGGTTGGATAGTGTCAGTGGAAAAGACATTTGGACATCCAGAGGAAAAGGGGCCACATTCCTTGTGAGTAATGGGTTGGTAGGAGGGGTTTATTCCCTGATGTCTTATTTTCTGGTGTTCTCTGAAGTTGAAATCACTTGATGTCCCCGGGCAGGATGGGGTAAATGTCCATGTGTCCCTTAACGGTTACGTTTCCTTATATCTAATGGGGAATGAAAATCTCTGAGCAAATCAGCAACTTTGAAGTGGTTGGTGATTGGCCAAGAGCAATATAAAAGGATTCAGTGAGACCACACCCACCTACCCAACCAGTCCAATGAGCAGGTGAAGCCGGGTCATATCAGTACGAGATAATGGATCTGTTCACGCCCCTATTCTGGAACTCCACCTCAAATGCTTAATACTCACCGATCTGCACGCCCGGAGATAGCAGGTTGACCCATTGTGCCGCCATCTTCTGTTGAGCTTTCTTAGTTACATTTCCACACAGTTTGGCTACTGTAGATGTTCCCCAGGCGAGGTTATAGGAGGGGAAAATAGGGCATTTGCCCCAGGACCTCTTACATCTAGGAAAATCTACCATCCCATATTCATCATGCGCAGCCACACAGAAGGTCACCACTACCCATGAGCCCCAATGTCATGAAGAGAGGTAGCTTCATCAGACCCCAATAGTTTGATTTGGACCCCGTGCAACAATATGGAACGGTTGGTCACTGTATATAGCACTGTTAGAAGAGCACTATATGGAACATTTGAGCACTGTACATCATTATTTGGGTACTGTATGACACTATGTAACGCCGGCGGCAGGTTCTGCTCCTGCCAGTGGTCCCCACCACCAGGTCTGGTGCCTTCCCTGCCGGCGACCCGTTCACCTGCCGGCACCTGAAGTATTCCCCTGCTCACGGCCACAATGTTCCTAGTGTGCGCACGTACGCTTCGGGCACCTCTTAAGGGGCCAGCGCACACAAATTTCAAAATCCCTCTTCCGAAACCCTGTTCTTTCATGGACTACTTAAGGCCCCTCCACATTCCACCTGGTCCCTGAGCAACATTGGAACAACCTAGATGTATCCTGCAAAAGTTCCTGTGTGTATCTGATTCCAATCTGCTATTGCTATCTGTTGTCAGCCAGTGTCCAGTTATCTGTTATCAGCAAGTGTCCAGCTACCCGCTACCTGCCTGTGTCCAGCTACCTGCCTGTGTCCAGCTACCTCCTACCTGACTGTGTCCAGCTATCCACTACCTGCCTGTGTCCAGCTACCTGCCTGTGTCCAGCTACCTCCTACCTGACTGCGTCCAGCTATCCACTACCTGCCTGTGTCCAGCTACCTGCCTGTATCCAGCTACCTCCTACCTGACTGCGTCCAGCTATCCACTACCTGCCTGTGTCCAGCTACCTGCCTGTGTCCAGCTACCTCCTACCTGACTGCGTCCAGCTATCCACTACCTGCCTGTGTCCAGCTACCTGCCTGTGTCCAGCTATCCACTGCCTGCCTGTGTCCAGCTATCCACTGCCTGCCTGTGTCCAGCTATCCACTACCTGCCTGTGTCCAGCTACCTGCCTGTGTCCAGCTACCTGCCTGTGTCCAGCTACCTGCCTGTGTCCAGCTACCCGCTACTTGCCTGTGTCCAGCTACCCGCTACCTGCCTGTGTCCAGCTACCCGCTACCTGCCTGTGTCCAGCTACCCGCTACCTGCCTGTGTCCAGCTACCCGCTACCTGCCTGTGTCCAGCTATCCACTACTTGCCTTTGTCCAGCTACATGACTGTGTCCAGCTACCCGCTACCTGCCTGTGTCCAGCTATCCACTACCTGCCTGTGTCCAGCTATCCACTACCTGCCTGTGTCCAGCTACCCGCTACCTGCCTGTGTCCAGCTACCCGCTACCTGCCTGTGTCCAGCTACCCGCTACCTGCCTGTGTCCAGCTACCTGCCTGTGTCCAGCTACCTGCCTGTGTCCAGCTACCCGCTACCTGACTGTGTCCAGCTACCCGCTACCTGCCTGTGTCCAGCTACCCGCTACCTGCCTGTGTCCAGCTACCCGCTACCTGCCTGTGTCCAGCTACCCGCTACCTGCCTGTGTCCAGCTACCCGCTACCTGCCTGTGTCCAGCTACCCGCTACCTGCCTGTGTCCAGCTACCCGCTACCTGCCTGTGTCCAGCTATCCGCTACCTGCCTTTGTCCAGCTACATGACTGTGTCCAGCTACCCGCTACCTGCCTGTGTCCAGCTATCCACTACCTGCCTGTGTCCAGCTATCCACTACCTGCCTGTGTCCAGCTACCCGCTACCTGCCTGTGTCCAGCTACCCGCTACCTGCCTGTGTCCAGCTACCCGCTACCTGCCTGTGTCCAGCTACCTGCCTGTGTCCAGCTACCTGCCTGTGTCCAGCTACCTGCCTGTGTCCAGCTACCTGCCTGTGTCCAGCTACCCGCTACCTGCCTGTGTCCAGCTACCTGCTACCTGCCTGTGTCCAGCTACCCGCTACCTGCCTGTGTCCAGCTACCCGCTACCTGCCTGTGTCCAGCTACCCGCTACCTGCCTGTGTCCAGCTATCCACTACTTGCCTTTGTCCAGCTACATGACTGTGTCCAGCTATCCACTACCTGCCTGTGTCCAGCTATCCACTACCTGCCTGTGTCCAGCTATCCACTACCTGCCTGTGTCCAGCTATCCACTACCTGCCTGTGTCCAGCTATCCACTACCTGCCTGTGTCCAGCTATCCACTACCTGCCTGTGTCCAGCTATCCACTACCTGCCTGTGTCCAGCTATCCACTACCTGCCTGTGTCCAGCTATCCACTACTTTCCTGTGTCCAGCTACATGACTGTGTCCAGCTATCCACTACCTGCCTGTGTCCAGCTATCCACTACTTGCCTGTGTCCAGCTACCTGTCTGTGTCCAGCTATCCACTACCTGCCTGTGTCCAGCTATCCACTACCTGCCTGTGTCCAGCTATCCACTACCTGCCTGTGTCCAGCTACCTGCTACCTGCATGTGACGAGCGATCCACTATTAGCTTCTATCCAGCTGTCCGCTGCCAGTTTGCCTCCAACTGTTGGTGACAAGCCTGAAGCTTCCATTCTTCAATGTACCATCTGACAGTGACTGTACCTGGACCACTGGGCCAGCAGCTATTTCACTGGGACCACCTCAAGAGGTAGCAACCTGGTAGCCCCCCCTACAGCGAAGACCAGATCACTATATAGGGGTTAGGCTATGTTCACACGGAGTATTTTGGGGGAGGAATATCTGCCTCAAAGTTCCAAATGGAATTTTGAGGCAGATATTCCTCCCCCAAAATACTCCGTGTGAACAGCAATTATCGCGCCGTTTTTCGCCCGCCGCCATTGAGCGCCGTGGGCATAAAACAGCGAGATATACGCTTTCTCCTGCCTCCCATTGAAGTCAATGGGAGGTCGGAGGCGGAAGCGCCCGAAGATAGGGCATGTCGCTTCTTTTTCCCGCGAGGCAGTTTTACTGCTCGCGGGAAAAAGACGCCGACGCCTCCCATTGAAATCAATGGGAGGCGTTCTCGGGCCGTTTCTGCCGAGTTTTGCGACGCGGTTTCCGCGTCAAAAAACTCGGCAAAAGACCCCGTGTGAACATAGCCTTAAAGGGTAAAAACCGGGGAGACTACTTAGATAACGCCCTTAGGGGTGGCCCCAGACCAAACCGGTGGTGAAGTCCAGAGGGTCCACAACCTGCTGGATGTAACGCTATTATTTTGGTACTATGTGATATTTCTATTTGAGCACTGTATGGCACTAATATTTGAGCTCTGTAAGGCACTATTAATTGGTTACTGAGTGATAATATTATTTAAACTCTGTATAGCGCTAATTTTTGGGTACTGTATGATATTATTTGAGCTCTGTATGGCACTATCATTTCAGCTCTGTATGGCACTATTATTTCAGCTCTGTATGGCACTATTATTTCAGCTCTGTATGGCACTATCATTTCAGCTCTGTATGGCACTATTATTTGGGTACCACGTGATAAATAATTTTGCTACTGTATGACACTACTATTTGAACCACGTATGGCACTATTGTATGGGTACTATGTGATACTATTATTTGAGCACTGTATAGCAATATTATTTGGGCACTTTTCAGCAGGACTGTAACTAGACTGATTATTTTTTTTTTGTAAATCTCTGTTCTTTTATGAAAAGCGGAGGGGACCCTAACATAATGCTTTTGACAGGGACCTCCACAGACATTAATCTGGCCCAGGATGCTTATATTATATCCAGAAAGAAAATCTGCATCATGTTCCAAGGCAACAAATCAAATTAATGATAATAATATTTAAAATAACTTTTATAATAATAAGAATAATAAGAATAATAATAAAAAATAAAAAATGGCAACCAACAGATCCACCATTACAGCACCCAAAGGAGATGTCAGCCAACTTTCCTGGAGTACTGAATGGCAAATCTGTATAGTCAAGCAGCGATAGATCCCCCGCTGCAGAATCATTGCACAACACGACTTTTCTATAAGAAGAGGATTAATGGAAATTTAAACAACTTGACAGATGATGACAATTTATTTGTGTATTTGATTTATCTTGAATTTTTGGGGAAAATGCTCTTTTATTTCTAATGGTGACAAAAGGCAATAGACGTGTCTTTACTACAGATCTACAGCACTTTGCAGAGAATCATAATAGAGGATCTGAAATAAGCAAATGCCATCAAATACAATATAAATATGAGCAGATGCCAAAAGTTTCTGGCACAAAAAGTGTTTAGGGCAGATCGCCAGCCTGATACATAGCAGATAAATCAGATTAATCCCTTTAGAGCTACAGTACGTGCCAGTCAGGCAGTTCTAAAGAGCGTGCCTAATGGACCAAGACCCAAAACACTGCCTGAAAGCGAATATCACACTTTACATTGTGGCCAGAAAACGGCGTGCAAATTCTGTACAAGAAGTAGGGAAAAGAAGCCCGTAGTTCAAGATCACTGTGTAACTCCAATCAGAAATGTGGTAAAGCTCGGTGGCTATATTTGTCTACACCCAATAATCCCCGACAGCACTATAGTAGTTATATTCTTGTATATAGGAGCAGTATTATAGTAGTTATATTCTTGTATATAGGAGCAGTATTATAGTAGTTATATTCTTGTATATAGGGAGCAGTATTATAGTAGTTATATTCTTGTATATAGGGGCAGTATAATAGTAGTTATATTCTTGTATATAGGGGCAGTAATATAGTAGTTATATTCTTGTATATAGGAGCAGTATTATAGTAGTTATATTCTTGTATATAGGGGCAGTAATATAGTAGTTATATTCTTGTATATAGGGGCAGTAATATAGTAGTTATATTCTTGTATATAGGAGCAGTATTATAGTAGTTATATTCTTGTATATAGGGGCAGCATTATAGTAGTTATATTCTTGTATATAGGAGGCAGTATTATAGTGGTTATATTCTTGTATATAGGGGGCAGTATTATAGTAGTTATATTCTTGTATATAGGGGGCAGTATTATAGTAGTTATATTCTTGTATATAGGGGCAGTATTATAGTAGTTATATTCTTGTATATAGAAGCAGTATTATAGTAGTTATATTCTTGTATATAGGAGCAGTATTATAGTAGTTATATTCTTGTATATAGGAGCAGTATTATAGTAGTTATATTCTTGTATATAGGGGGCAGTATTATAGTAGTTATATTCTTGTATATAGGAGGCAGTATTATAGTAGTTATATTCTTGTATATAGGAGCAGTATTATAGTAGTTATATTCTTGTATATAGGGGCAGCATTATAGTAGTTATATTCTTGTATATAGAGGCAGTATTATAGTAGTTATATTATTGTATATATGAGCAGTATTATAGTAGTTATATTCTTATATAAAGGGGGCAGTATTATAGTAGTTATATTCTTGTATATAGGGAGCAGTATTATAGTAGTTATATTCTTGTATATAGGAGCAGTATTATAGTAGTTATATTCTTGTATATAGGAGCAGTATTAGGGCATGACCACACGTGGCGGATTTCCTCCGCAACTGTCCGCATCAATGCCGCACAGAATCTGCGTTGCAGATTCTGCTGCGGATCTGCACAAAATGTGCAGTACATTGATGCGGACTAGCTGCTGCGGACTGCGGGAAAAGTGCTTCCCTTCTCCCTATCAGTGCAGGATAGAGAGAAGGGACAGCACTTTCCCTAGTGAAAGTAAACGATTTTCATACTTACCGGCCGTTGTCTTGGTGACGCGTCCCTCTTTCGGCATCCAGCCCGACCTCCCTGGATGACGCGCCAGTCCATGTGACCGCTGCAGCCTGTGCTTGGCCTGTGATTGGCTGCAGCCGTCACTTACACTGAAACGTCATCCTGGGAGGCCGGACTGGAGACAGACGCAGGGAGTTCTCGGTAAGTATGAACTTATATGTTTTTTTACAGATACATGTATATTGAGATCGGTAGTCACTGTCCCGGGTGCAGAAACAGTTACTGCCGATCGCTTAACTCTTTCAGCACCCTGGACAGTGACTATTTACAGACGTCTCCTAGCAACGCTCCCGTCATTACGGGAGCCCCATTGACTTCCTCAGTCTGGCTGTAGACCTAGAAATACATAGGTCCAGCCAGAATGAAGAAATGTCATGGTAGTAAAACCAATACGCTCCGCAGCACACATAATATCTGCGGACTTCATTGCGGAATTTTGACTCTCCATTGAAGTCAATGGAGAAATTCCGCCATGAGTCCGCCACTGCTCCGCAACAGACAGAGCATGCTGCGGACACCAAATTCCGCTCCGCAGCCTATGCTCCGCAGCGGAATTTTACGCCTCGTCTAAACGAACACTGCTAAATTAAAGTGTAAGTCAATGGACAAACGGCACCGCTGCGGATTAACGCTGCGGAGTGTCCGCAGCGGAATTTAAGTGAAATTCCACCACGTGTGAACCCAGCCTTATAGTAGTTATATTCCTGTATATAGGAGCAGTATTATAGTAGTTATATTCTTGTATATAGGGGCAGTATTATAGTAATTATATTCTTGTATATAGGATCAGTATTATAGTAGTTATATTCTTGCATATAGGGGGCAGTATTATAGTAGTTATATTCTTGTATATAGGGGCAGTATTATAGTAATTATATTCTTGTATATAGGGGCAGTATTATAGTAGTTATATTCTTGTATATAGGGACAGTATTATAGTAGTTATATTCTTGTATATAGGGACAGTATTATAGTAGTTATATTCTTGTACATAGGGGCAGTATTATAGTAGTTATATTCTTGTATTTAGGGAGCAGTATTATAGTGTTATATTCTTGTATATAGGAACAGTATTATAGTAGTTATATTCTTGTATATAGGAGCAGTATTATAGTAGTTATATTCTTGTATATAGGGGGCAGTATTATAGTAGTGATATTCTTGTATATAGGGGGCAGTATTATAGCAGTTATATTCTTGTATATAGGAGCAGTATTATAGTAGTTATATTCTTGTATATGGGGGGCAGTATTATAGTAGTTATATTCTTGTATATAGGGACAGTATTACAGTAGTTCTATTCTTGTACATAGGGGCAGTATTATAGTAGTTATATTCTTGTATATAGGAGGCAGTATTATAGTAGTTATATTCTTGTATATAGGAGCAGTATTACAGTAGTTATATTCTTGTATATAGGGGAAGTATTATAGTAGTTATATTCATGTATATAGGAGCAGTATTATAGTAGTTATATTCTTGTATATAGGGGCAGTATTATAGTAGTTATATTCTTGTATATAGGGGCAGTATTATAGTAGTTATATTCTTGTATATAGGAACAGTATTATAGTAGTTATATTCTTGTATATAGGAGCAGTATTATAGTAGTTATATTCTTGTATATAGGAGCAGTATTATAGTAGTTATATTCTTGTATATGGGGGGCAGTATTATAGTAGTTATATTCTTGTATATAGGGGGCAGTATTATAGTAGTTATATTCTTGTATATAGGGGGCAGTATTATAGTAGTTATATTCTTGTATATAGGGGCAGTATTATAGTAGTTATATTCTTGTACATAGGGGCAGTATTATAGTAGTTATATTCTTGTATATAGGGACAGTATTATAGCAGTTATATTCTTGTATATAGGGGGCAGTATTATAGTAGTTATATTCTTGTATATAGAGGCAGTATTATAGCAGTTATATTCTTGTATATAGGGGGCAGTATTATAGTAGTTATATTCTTATATATAGGAGCAGTATTATAGTTTTTATATTCTTGTATATAGGAGCAGTATTATAGTAGTTATATTCTTGTATATAGGAGGCAGTATTATGGTAGTTATATTCTTGTATATAGGAGCAGTATTATAGTACTTATATTCTTGTATATAGGTGTCAGTATTATAGTAGTTATATTCTTTTATATATGAGCACTATTATAGTAGTTATAATCTTGTATATAGGGGCAGTATTATAGTTGTTATATTCTTGTATATAGGGAGCAGTATTATAGTAGATATATTCTTGTATATAGGGGGCAGTATTATAGTAGTTATATTCTTGTATATAGGAGGCAGTATTATGGTAGTTATATTCTTGTATATAGGAGCAGTATTATAGTAGTTATATTCTTGTATATAGGGAGCAGTATTATAGTCGTTATATTCTTGTATATAGGGGCAGTATTATAGTAGTTATATTCTTGTATATAGGGAGCAGTATTATAGTAGTTATATTCTTGTATATAGGGGCAGTAATATAGTAGTTATATTCTTGTATATAGGGGCAGTACTATAGTAGTTATATACTTGTGTAAAGGAGGCAGTAGTATAGTAGATATAATCTTGTATATAGGGGCAGTATTATATTAGTTATATTCTTGTATATAGGGGGCAATATTATAGTAGTTATATTCTTGTGTATAGGGGCAGTATTATAGTCGCTATATTCTTGTATATAGAGGGCAGTATTATAGTAGCTATATTCTTGTATATAGGAGCAGTATTATAGTAGCTATATTCTTGTATATAGGGGCAGTATTATAGTAGTTATATTCTTGTATAAAGGAGGCAGTATTATAGTAGTTATATTCTTGTATACAGGGGGCAGTATTATAGTAGTTATAATCTTGTATATAGGGGCAGTATTATAGTAGTTATATTCTTGTATATAGGAGCAGTATTATAGTAGTTATATTCTTGTATATAGGAGGCAGTATTATAGTAGTTATATTCTTGTATATAGGGGCAGTATTATAGTAGTTATATTCTTGTATACAGGGGGCAGTATTATAGTAGTTATAATCTTGTATATAGGGGCAGTATTATAGTAGTTATATTCTTGTATATAGGAGCAGTATTATAGTAGTTATATTCTTGTATATAGGAGGCAGTATTATAGTAGTTATAATCTTGTATATAGGGGCAGTATTATAGTAGTTATATTCTTATATATAGGGGCAGTATTATAGTAGTTATATTCTTGTATATAGGGAGCAGTATTATAGTAGATATATTCTTGTATATAGGGGGCAGTATTATAGTAGATATATTCTTGTATATAGGGGCAGTATTATAGTAGTTATATTCTTGTATATAGGGGGCAGTATTATAGCAGTTATATTCTTGTATATAGGGAGCAGTATTAGGGCACGGCCAGACGTGGCGGAATTCCTCCGCAACTGTCCGCATCAATGCCGCACAGAATCTGCGTTGCAGATTCTGCTGCGGATCTGCACAAAATGTGCAGTAAATTGATGCGGACTAGCTGCTGCGGACTGCGGGAAAAGTGCTTCCCTTCTCCCTATCAGTGCAGGATAGAGAGAAGGGACAGCACTTTCCCTAGTGAAAGTAAACGATTTTCATACTTACCGGCCGTTGTCTTGGTGACGCGTCCCTCTTTCGGCATCCAGCCCGACCTCCCTGGATGACGCGCCAGTCCATGTGACCGCTGCAGCCTGTGCTTGGCCTGTGATTGGCTGCAGCCGTCACTTAGAGTGAAACGTCATCCTGGGAGGCCGGACTGGAGACAGACGCAGGGAGTTCTCGGTAAGTATGAACTTATCTATTTTTTTACAGATACATGTATATTGAGATCGGTAGTCACTGTCCCGGGTGCAGAAACAGTTACTGCCGATCGCTTAACTCTTTCAGCACCCTGGACAGTGACTATTTACAGACGTCTCCTAGCAACGCTCCCGTCATTACGGGAGCCCCATTGACTTCCTCAGTCTGGCTGTAGACCTAGAAATACATAGGTCCAGCCAGAATGAAGAAATGTCATGGTAGTAAAACGAATACGCTCCGCAGCACACATAAGATCTGCGGACTTCATTGCGGAATTTTGACTCTCCATTGAAGTCAATGGAGAAATTCCGCCATGAGTCCGCCACTGCTCCGCAACAGACAGAGCATGCTGCGGACACCAAATTCCGCTACGCAGCCTATGCTCCGCAGCGGAATTTTACGCCTAGTCTAAACGAACACTGCTAAATTAAAGTGTAAGTCAATGGACAAACGGCACCGCTGCAGATTAACGCTGCGGAGTGTCCGCAGCGGAATTTAAGTGAAATTCCGCCACGTGTGAACCCGCCCTTTTAGTCGTTATATTCTTGTATATAGGAGGCAGTATTATAGTAGTTATATTCTTGTATATAGGGGGCAGTATTATAGTAGTTATAGTCTTGTATATAGGAGCAGTATTATAGTAGTTATATTCTTGTATATAGGGGCAGTATTATAGTAGTTATATTCTTGTATATAGGGACAGTATTATAGTAGTTATATTCTTGTATATAGGAGCAGTATTATAGTAGTTATATTCTTGTATATAGGGGCCGTATTATAGTAGTTATATTATTGTATATAGGGGGCAGTATTATAGTAGTTATATTCTTGTATATAGGGGGCAGTATTATAGTAGTTATATTCTTGTATATAGGGGCAGTATTATAGTAGTTATATTCTTGTATATAGGGGGCAGTATTATAGTAGCTATATTCTTGTATATAGGGGCAGTATTATAGTAGTTATATTCTTGTATATAGGCGGCAGTATTATAGTAGTTATATTCTTGTATATAGGGGCAGTATTATAGTAGTTATATTCTTGTATATAGGGGGCAGTATTATAGTAGCTATATTCTTGTATATAGGGGCAGTATTATAGTAGTTATATTCTTGTATATAGGGGCCGTATTATAGTAGTTATATTATTGTATATAGGGGGCAGTATTATAGTAGTTATATTCTTGTATATAGGAGGCAGTATTATATTAGTTATATTCTTGTATATAGGGGCCGTATTATAGTAGTTATATTCTTGTATATAGGGGGCAGTATTATAGTAGTTATATTCTTGTGTATAGGGGCAGTATTATAGTAGTTATATTCTTGTATATAGGGGGCAGTATTATAGTAGTTATATTCTTGTATATAGGGGGCAGTATTATAGTAGTTATATTCTTGTATATAGGGGGCAATATTATAGTAGTTATATTCTTGTGTATAGGGGCAGTATTATAGTCGCTATATTCTTGTATATAGAGGGCAGTATTATAGTAGCTATATTCTTGTATATAGGAGCAGTATTATAGTAGCTATATTCTTGTATATAGGGGCAGTATTATAGTAGTTATATTATTGTATAAAGGAGGCAGTAGTATAGTAGTTATAATCTTGTATATAGGGGCAGTATTATAGTAGTTATATTCTTGTATATAGGAGGCAGTATTATAATAGTTATATTCTTGTATATAGGGGACAGTATTATAGTAGTTATATTCTTGTATATAGGAGCAGTATTATAGAAGTTATATTCTTGTATATAGGAGCAGTATTATAGTAGTTATATTCTTGTATATAGGAGGCAGTATTATAGTAGTTATAATCTTGTATATAGGGGCAGTATTATAGTAGATATATTCTTGTATATAGGGGGCAGTATTATAGTAGTTATAGTCTTGTATATAGGAGCAGTATTATAGTAGTTATATTCTTGTATATAGGGAGCAGTATTATAGTCGTTATATTCTTGTATATAGGAGCAGTATTATAGTAGTTATATTCTTGTATATAGGGGCAGTATTATAGTAGTTATATTCTTGTATATAGGGACAGTATTATAGTAGTTATATTCTTGTACATAGGGGGCAGTATTATAGTAGCTATATTCTTGTATATAGGGGCAGTATTATAGTAGTTATATTCTTGTATATAGGAGTAGTATTATAGTAGTTCTATTCTTGTATATAGGGGGCAGTATTATAGTAGCTATATTCTTGTACATTGGGGCAGTATTATAGTAGTTATATTCTTGTATATAGGGGGCCGTATAATAGTAGTTCTATACTTGTATATAGGGGCCGTATTATAGTAGTTATATTCTTGTATATGGGGGCAGTATTATAGTAGTTATATTCTTGTATATAGGAGGCAGTATTATAGTAGTTATATTGTTGTATATAGGGGCCGTATTATAGTAGTTATATTCTTGTATATAGGGGGCAGTATTATAGTAGTTATATTCTTGTATATAGGGACAGTATTATAGTAGTTATATTCTTGTACATAGGGGGCAGTATTATAGTAGCTATATTCTTGTATATAGGGGCAGTATTATAGTAGTTATATTCTTGTATATAGGAGTAGTATTATAGTAGTTCTATTCTTGTATATAGGGGGCAGTATTATAGTAGCTATATTCTTGTACATTGGGGCAGTATTATAGTAGTTATATTCTTGTATATAGGGGCAGTATTATAGTAGTTATATTCTTGTATATAGGGACAGTATTATAGTAGTTATATTCTTGTATATAGGAGTAGTGTTATAGTAGTTCTATTCTTGTATATAGGGGGCAGTATTATAGTAGTTATATTCTTGTATATAGGGACAGTATTATAGTAGTTATATTCTTGTATATAGGAGTAGTGTTATAGTAGTTCTATTCTTGTATATAGAGGGCAGTATTATAGTAGTTATATTCTTGTATATAGGGGGCAGTATTATAGTAGTTATATTGTTGTATATAGGGGCCGTATTATAGTAGTTATATTCTTGTATATAGGGGGCAGTATTATAGTAGTTATATTCTTTTGTATAGGGGCAGTATTATAGTAGTTATATTCTTGTATATAGGGGGCAGTATTATAGTAGTTATATTCTTGTATATAGGGGCAATATTATAGTAGTTATATTCTTGTATATAGGAGCAGTATTATAGTAGTTATATTCTTGTACATAGGGGGCAGTATTATAGTAGTTATATTCTTGTATATAGGGGGCAGTATTATAGTAGTTATATTCTTGTATATAGGGGGCAGTATTATAGTAGTTATATTCTTGTATATAGGGGGCAGTATTATAGTAGTTATATTCTTGTATATAGGGGGCAGTATTATAGTAGTTCTTTTCTTGTATATAGGGGGCAGTATTATAGTAGTTCTATTATTATCCATAGGAGAGGATAGATGTGTGCTTGTGAGCTCCCTGTTAGGACTATGCATGGCTTCTGACCCAGGTGGAGGGGAGGGGTCCTGGGCTGATGATCCTGGGAAAGCCCAGAGTCTGGAGTTTGACCTGCAGCATGGAGATGGTGGAGGTGATGATCTGGAAATGGTGGCTGGTGAGTCAACTGAATCTCATGATGTTGGTGAATTGTGCACAAAAATGACAAAGAAAAATATCTTTAAAATGGAAATGCAAGTTCGCAAATTGTGAACTGAAATTAACCAAGAGACTGATCCAAAGGCAAAGCTGATGAAATGTGAGTGTCTGGATGTTTGCACACGTGAGCTGGTGATATTGAAGGAGAGATTGCAGAAAGAATCATGCACAGTACCCAAAATAAAGAACCGGGCAATTGAGAACAAAAGGGAGACCAGAGCCCAAACTGTGAAGAGAAAAAATATCATTGCAAAAAAAGACACTGACTATAAGACTGTGTATAATATTGTGGAGCAGGGAAACCCTGGAAGATATGAGTGTGCGGTGGCTGGAGGATCACATCTCTCATCATGTGTGGGGTCTGTGCAATCAGCCAACACAAATGCTGCTAAAGCTGCAGAGAAATGTGTGCCAGCTGACGAGGGGTTAACTGCATGAAGTCAATGCGAGTGGCACTGCTGGGAGTGAGCAAGAAAGTGCCGCATATACTGACATTGTAAGTGAGACCTCGCTCAGCGCGGTGATTGACAGTCTGATATCTGATGAACCAGCGGCACAGGCTGAGGCGGACATTGCAGACCCTGTTCTGGAGGTTCAGCCGTCCGCAGTGTCAGTGAATGGAGTACAGGTTACACAGCGATCAGGAGCAGACACAGGAGGATCTGCAGTACAATCAGCTGAGGAGAGGTCCAGTCCTGACCCACCTGCTGACAGACCTCAGTACAGGAGACTGTTCTCCAGCGTCACAAGACCGACTAACCCCACACCTCAGAGGAGGAACGCGGTCAGAATCAGGTACTCAGGACCAGAGGAAAACCTCCCCTCCAGACTCTACATTGGGAAAGTTTTGTTGAAGGAGTTTATGAAGTTTAAGGGTATGTTCACACGATGAGAGGCATTTACGTGTGAAAAGACAGACTGTTAACAGCTGCCTCGTTTCACACGTAAATGCTCCTCCTCGCATTTTGCGAGCCGTCTGAGACGCTCGTAAATCTTGAGCTGTGCTTCATTGAGCTCAATGAAGAACAGCTCAAATTATGTGGCAAAGAAGTGTCCTGCATATAATGTATATAAGTGTCCTGCACTTCTTTGCCGAGGCAGTTCATTTACGCGTCGTCGTTTGACAGCTGTCAAACGACGACGCGTAAATTACAGGTCGTCTGCACAATATGTCGGCAAACCCATTCAAATGAATGGGCAGATGTTTGCCGAGGTATTGCAGCCCTATTTTCAGACGTAAAACGAGGCATAATACGCCTCGTTTACGTCTGAAAATAGGTTGTGTGAACCCAGCCTAAAGCTTCTGAGGTGTTCGCTCTGATCCACGTTCCCTCCAGCAGGAATTATGACATCAGTTTCAAGCTGCAATATAGTCTAGACTTATTCTGGAGTATTTATAACGATACAAAGGAGCACGCGATGTGGGAGCATCTACATGTCATCCAGCTGACTAAAGCCCAGGTAGTCACCGCCACCGTCCTGTTCCAGTCTGAGGTGGTGGCTCTGGCAGATTTGCAGCACTGGTTGAGCAGATATTGTGAGGTGAAGAGACTGCCAACAAAGATCTATGATGAGGAGGAGATCTGGAATGGAGGATATTCTGTCAAGATCCAGCTGGTTCAGGAGAATGGAGTGACCAGACATCTGCCGCACTCCTTCTACCTGGGCTCGGAGAGAGGCGTATGTTACTACCCTGGTCAACCGAGACTGTGCCATAGATGTGGGGGCAGACACCTGTCATTCAACTGTTCCCGTATTAAGTGCTCACTATGTGGTCAGTTTGGGCATGTGAAGGACGATTGTACAGGACCTGTCATCTGTAACCTGTGCTTAGGACCTGGACATACATTCCGGGAGTGTCCACATGCAGAACATAATAAAGAGGAGACCTTTAACCCCTTCAAGACACAGCCTGTTTTGGCCTTCAGGACACAGCCAATTTTTTCAAATCTGACATGTTTCACTTTATGTGGTAATAACTTCGGAATGCTTTTACCTATCCAAGCGATTCTGAGATTGTTTTCTCGTGACACATTGGACTTTATGATACTGGCAAAATTTGCTCGATACATTAAGTATTTAATTGTGAAAAACACCAAAATTTAGCGAAAAATTGCAAAAATTAGCATTTTTCTAAATTTATATGTATCTGCTTGTAAGACAGGCAGTAATACCACACAAAATTGTTGCTAATTAACATCCCCCATATGTCTACTTTAGATTGGCATAGTTTTTTGAACATCCTTTTATTTTTCTATGACGTTACAAGGCTTAGAACTTTAGCAGCAATTTCTCACATTTTCAAGAAAATTTCAAAAGGCTATTTTTACAGGGGCCAGTTCAGTTGTGAAGTGGATTTTAGGGCCTTATATATTAGAAACCCTCGATAAGTCACCCCATTTTAAAAACTTCACCCCTCAAAGTATTCAAAACAGCATTTAGAAAGTTTCTTAACCCTTTAGATGTTTCACAGGAATTAAGGCAAAGTAGATGTGAAATGTTCAAATTTCTTTTTTTTTTGCAGAAATTCATTTTTCATCTATTTTTTTTTGTAACACAGAAAGTTTTACCAGAGAAATGCAACTCAATATCTATTGCCCAGATTCTGCAGGTTTTAGAAATACCCCACATGTGGCCCTAGTGCACTTATTGACTGAATCACCGGCCTCAGAAGCAAAGGAACACCTAGAGGATTTTGGGGCCTCCTTTTTATTAAAATATATTATAGGCACCATGTCGGGTTTGAAAGGCTCTTGCGGCACCAAAACAGTGGAAATCCCCCAAAAGTGACCCCATTTTGGAAACTATACCCCTTGAGGAAATTATCTAGGGGTATAGTGAGCATTTTGACCCCGCAGGTTTTTTGCAGAAATTATTGGAAGTAGGCCGTGAAAATGAAAATCTAAATTCTTTCAAAGAAAATGTAGGTTTAGCTTATTTTTTCTAATTTCCACAAGGACTAAAAGGAGAAAATGCACCACCAGTTTTGTAAAGCAATTTCTCCCGAGTAAAACAGTACCCTGCATGTGGTCATAAACAGCTGTTAGGACACACGGCGGAGCTTAGAAGGGAAAGAGCGCCATTTGGCTTTTGGAGCTCAAATTTAGCAGGAATGGTTTGCGGAGACCACGTCGCATTTGCAATGCCCCTAAGGGACTAAAACAGTGAAAACACCAAAAAAGTGACTCCATTTAGGAAACTACACCCCTTGAAGAATCCATCTAGGGGTGTAGTGAGCATTTTGAACCCACAGGGGCTTCATAGATTTTATTAGAATTGGGCAGTGAAGATAAAAAAAATCCTTTTTTTCCAATAAGACGTAGCTTTAGCTCAACATTTCTCATTTTCTCAACAAATAAAGGAATAAAAGAACCCCAACATTTGTAAAGCAACTTCTCTGGAGTACGGCAATACCCCATTTGTGGTCATAAACTGCTGTTTGGGCATACGGCAAGGATCAGAAGAGAAGGAGTGCCGTTTGGCTTTTGGAGCACAGATTTTGCTGGATTGATTTCTTGACACCATGTCACTTTTGCAAAGCTCCTAAGGTACCAGTACAGTGGAAACTCCCCAAAAGTCACTCGATTCACGAAACTACACCCCTTGAGGAATCCATCTAGGGGTGTAGTGAGCATTTTGACCCCACAGGTGTTTCATAGATTTTATTAGAATTGGGCAGTGAAAATAAAAAAAATCCTTTTTCTTCAATAAGACGTAGTTTTAGCTGAAAATGTTTTATATTCTCAACAAATAAATGAAAAAAAGCTCCCCAACACTTGTAAAGCAACTTCTCCTGTGTACGGCAATACCACATATGTGGTCATAAACTGCTGTTTGGGCACAGAGTAGGGCTCAGAAGGGAAAGAGCGCCATTTGGCTTTTGGAGTACAGATTTTGCTGGATTGGTTTCTGGTCGCTATGTCGCATTTGCAAAGTCCCTGTGGGACTAAAACAGTGGATCCCCCCCAGAAGTGACCCCATTTTGGAAACTACACCCGTCAAAGTATTCACCTAGGGGTGTAGTGAGCATATTAACCCCACAGGTGATTGGCAGAAATTGGTGTGCACGCGATGTTGCAGAGTGAAAAGGGTTTTTCAATAGATATGCCAATATGTGGCGCCCAGCTTGTGCCACTGGAGACACACACCCCAAAAATTGTTAAAAGGGTTCTCCCGGGTATGGCGATGCCATATATGTGGAAGTAAACTGCTGTTTGGGCAAACTGTAGGGTTCAGAAGGGAGGTAGCGCCATTTGGCTTTTGGAGCGTGGATTTTGCTTGTAGTAGTTTTGTTTTGAGTCTTACTGGTGTTTCCGTTTATAATGTGGGGGCACATGTAAGGCGGGCGGAGTATATAAGGGGCATAGTCAGGTAGTATAGTGGGGTAAAAAAAAAACAATAAAATAATCCATAGATGTGTGTTATGCTGTGACTTTCTGCACAGGCCGGTGTCGCACTAATAAATGGTCTTTACTTATCCCCCTTTTGGACCACACTCTGGACCTTTGCAGTTTGGGGGATTTTGCAGGAAAGTGTTGTCCTGGTATAATACGGGCACCGTCGCTTCCAGCAGATATGTTTGGGCCCTCCCCTTCCAGGTTCCCTAATTTTAGGGGCCTTGATAATTCGCCACTTGAAACAGAAGAAACGTTCCCCTCGGGCCGGCACAACTGCATATTTTTATTTCCTGGCTTATTGGTGCCTTGACTAATTTTATTTTTTCATAGACGTAGTGGTATGAGGGCTGTTTTTTTTTGTGTGTGACGAGCTGTAGTTTTTATTTGTACTATTTTGGGGCACATGCGACTTTTTGATCACTTGTTATCCTTTTTTTTTGGGAGGCAAGGTGACCAAAAAACAGCAATTCTGGCATATTTTTTTAGTTCTTTTTATACAGCGTTCACCACGCATTATAAATTACATGTTCACGTTATTCTGCGTGTCAGTCCGATTCTGGCGATACCAAATTTATAGCACTTTTTATGTTTTACAACTTTTTGCACAATAAAATTACTTTTGTAAAGATAATGGATTTTTTCTGTCGCCAAGTTGTGAGAGCCATAACGGTTTTACATTTTTCGTCGACGGAGCTGTATGAGGGCTTGTTTTTAGCGAGACGAGTTATAGTTTTTATAGGTACCATTTTTAGGTACATGCAACTTTTTGATCACTTTTTATTTCAATTTTTGGAAGACAAAGTGACCAAAAAATAGCAATTATGTCAGTATTTTTTAGTTTTTTTTTTACGGCGTTCACTGCGCTGGATAAATAACATAATATTTTATAGTTCAGGTCGTTACGGTCGCAGCGATACCAAACGTATGGCTTTATTATTTTTTTCAATAATAAATGACTTGATAAAGGAAAAAGGGCGATTGTGTTTTGTGTTATTATTTAAAACTTTTATTGTATTTTTTACAACTTTTATTTTTACATTTTTTACACTTTTTTTTACACTTTTCTTTAGTCCCACTAGGGGACTTGAAGGTCCAACTGTTTTATTGATGTTCTAATACATTGCACTACCTATGTAGTGCAATGTATTAGAACTGTCAGTTGTTCACTGACAGCAAGCCGATCAGGCTCCGCCTCCGGGCGGGGCCTAATCGGCTAACGTAATGGCAGATAGGAAGCCATTGTTAGGCATCCTGTTGCCATAGTAGCAGTCGCCAGCCTTGCCATCGCGTGGCAAGGCTGCCGATTGCATACAAACCACTTTGATGCAGCGATTGCAATGAATCGCTGCATTGAAGGGGTTAATGCCAGGAATCGGAGCTAGCTCCGGTTCCTGGCGATAGATCGGGGTGTCCGCTGTAACATACAGCGGACACCCACTGCTGATGACGCCGGCTCAGCTTCTGAACCGGAAGCTGAGCGGGCGCCATCTTGCCGATGGTACCGGAAGCCTCCTGGGCCCCGCCGACGACGGGGCATAGGAGGATTCCGTTACTGGCGGACCGGGAGGTAAGTATTACCCCTCCGATCGCATTTGCAGCCACCGGCAACCCAGCGATCACGTTGCTTTGTCGCCGGTGGCTATAAACTCCTCACATGCTGCGATCTCTATTGAACGCAGCATGTGAGGGGTTAATCGGTCGGATCGGAGGCTAGCTCCGGTCCTGGCCTGATACCTCAGGGTGCCAGCTGTAACATACAGCTGTCACCCGGCGGTGATGTCGCTGGCTCAGCTCCTGAGCCAGCTTCATCTCCATCACGTACAGTTACGTGGAGATGCGGGAAAAGGCCATCTCCCATCACGTAACTGTACGTGAAAATGCGGGAAGGGGTTAAAGAAGCCATGGAGGAAGAGCAGGAGGATGTCTCCATATGTGTAGATACAACCCCAGAACCTGGAAGTCCCAGCGAGGATGTGAGCCGAAGTACCAGAGACCCTGCTCCAGAGACGAATGTCCCATCTGTGGATGCTGCACAAGTGTCACCAGCCACTGAAAATAGAGGTCATGCTAAAAGCGAAATATCCAGTCGCTCTGTCACCAAAACATCTAAACATCTGCTTAACACCAGTAAAGAACCAGCTGATCCAGCCACAGCGAACAGTAAGGAGCCAGCTGAGCCAGTCGCAGTGAACAGTAAAAAACCAGCTGGGCCAGCCGCAGCGACCAGTAAGGAACCAGCTGATCCAGCCGCAGCGGCCAGTAAAAAACCAGATGATCCAGCCGCAGCGGCCAGTAAAAAACCAGCTGATCCAGCCGCAGCGACCAGTAAGGAACCAGCTGATCCAGCCGCAGCGAGCAGTAAGGAACCAGCTGATCCAGCCGCAGCTACCAGTAAAATACCAGATGATCTAGTCGCAGCGACCAGAAAAAAACCAGCTGATCCAGCCGCAGCGACCAGTAAGGAACCAGCTGATCCAGTCGCAGCGACCAGTATCGATGAGGAGGGATTTCAGACGGTCAAAAGGAGAAGTAAAACAGATGATTCTTCTAGGAAAAAAATCACTGCTGCAAAGAAATCACCGGAGTCTCCAGTTCTGGCGATAACTGGGGGACGTTACTGTGCGCTGGGGGAAGATGAACAGGAAGAAGAAGCAGAGATGGAGCAAGTCTCCTCACACATCCCAGACAACGAACCTCAGGATGAAGATGCTGACCCCCCAATGTCCATCAAAAGATGGGGTGTTACAGGACATAGCAGTGGAAGAAGGAAAAAAAGTAGGAAAGATCTGTAACCAGGATGAGGCTGAAAATCACCTCCATCAATGTGAACAGCGTGAAGAATAGGAGCAGGCGGCAGGCGATATTCCAGCGTCTGTCTGACGACAAAACCAATGTCATCTTTATACAAGAGACTTATCTACAGAGTCATGTCCCTGCTGTGTCCCTGCAGTCACCACATCTAGTGGGACAGTGAAACTCTCAGCTGCTGTATGGAGACTTCTAGCCCGAACTCCGTTTATATCATAGAGGTTCACTATATGTCATAAATGTGGTGACCGTGTATCATCTGTGGTGTGCGCGATGCTGCCAGGTCACCAATAAAGAAGAACTCTCCTGTAATACTGTCTAGAATAATATCATGAAAAATAGTTGAAACAATCTATACTGGAGCAATATTCATATATTATGGTTTGTTTAATGATTGTGATGTTATTAAGAGACATACGTTTATTTTCTTTATCTGTTATGAGTGTATTGCAAAGGTATTGTAATAATTTGTTGCAAGTTTTCAAATAAAAAAGATAATTATAGTAGTTATATTCTTGTATATAGGAGCAGTATTATAGTAGTTATATTCTTGTATATAGGAGCAGTATTATAGTAGTTATATTCTTGTATGTAGGGAGCAGTATTATAGTAGTTATATTCTTGTATATAGGGGGCAGTATTATAGTAGTTATAATCTTGTATATAGGGAGCAGTATTATAGTAGTTATATTCTTGTATATAGGGGCAGTATTATAGTAGTTATATTCTTGTATATAGGAGCAGTATTATAGTAGTTATATTCTTGTATATAGAGGACAGTATTATAGTAGTTATATTCTTGTATATAGGCAGTATTATAGTAGTTATATTCTTGTATATAGGGGGTAGTATTATAGTAGTTATAGTCTTGTATATAGGGGCAGTATTATAGTAGTTATATTCTTGTATATAGGGGCAGTATTATAGTAGTTATATTCTTGTATATAGGGGGCAGTATTATAGTAGTTATATTCTTGTATATAGAGGACAGTATTATAGTAGTTATATTCTTGTATATAGGAGCAGTATTATAGTAGTTATATTCTTGTATATAGGGGCAGTATTATAGTAGTTATATTCTTGTATATAGGGGGCAGTATTATATTAGTTATATTCTTGTATATAGGGGGCAGTATTATAGTAGTTATATTCTTGTATATAGGGAGCAGTATTATAGTAGTTATATTCTTGTATATAGGGGCAGTATTCTAGTAGTTATATTCTTGTATATAGGAGCAGTATTATAGTAGTTATAGTCTTGTATATAGGAACAGTATTATAGTAGATATATTCTTGTATATAGGAGGCAGTATTATAGTAGTTATATTCTTGTATATAGGGGCAGTATTATAGTAGTTATATTCTTATATATAGGGGGCAGTATTATAGTAGTTATATTCTTGTATATAGGAGCAGTATTATAGTAGTTATATTCTTGTATATAGGAGTAGTATTACAGTAGTTATATTCTTGTATATAGGTGGCAGTATTATAGTAGTTATATTCTTTTTTATAATAGCAGTATTATAGTCGTTATATTCTTGTATATAGGGGCAGTATTATAGTAGTTATATTCTTGTATATAGGGGGCAGTATTATATTAGTTATATTCTTGTATATAGGAGCAGTATTATAGTAGTTATATTCTTGTATATAGGAGCAGTATTATAGTAGTTATATTCTTGTATATATGGAACAGTATTATAGTAGTTATATTCTTGTATATAGGAGCAGTATTATAGTAGTTATATTCTTGTATAGAGGGGCAGTATTATAGTAGTTATATTCTTGTATATAGGAGGCAGTATTATAGTAGGTATATTCTTGTATATAGGGGCAGTATTATAGTAGTTATATTCTTGTATATAGGAGCAGTATTATAGTAGTTATATTCTTGTATATAGGGGCAGTATTATAGTAGTTATATTCTTGTATATAGGAGCAGTATTATAGTAGTTATATTCTTGTATATAGGGGGCAGTATTATAGTAGTTATATTCTTGTATATAGGGCAGTATTATAGTAGTTATATTCTTGTATATAGGGGGCAGTATTATAGTAGTTATATTCTTGTATATAGGAGCAGTATTATAGTAGTTATATTCTTGTATATAGGAGGCAGTATTATAGTAGTTATATTCTTGTATATAGGTGGCAGTATTATAGTAGTTATATACTGTACATAGAAAGTAGTATTAAGGAAGTCCGTTTATTTTTAGTAGTTATATTCAATAACGTCCTATATAGAATTAATCACAATTCAAAATTTACACCAATTACCAGTTGTAGTTGCAGACAAGGTGGACGTGGATCACAACAATGGCTCCTGGAAGTTAGAGGTAGTTAATACTGATAGTGTTATCTGCGGTGAGGGCCAGGGCAGCTTCACTCAGCTTCTCTTCATGGCCGGAGGGAGGGGACAGGGAAGGAGACAAGGTTTATTTTTAAATGTCCACCCGTGCCCACCCAGTACCTTGGTCCTTGTTTGTTTCCTGCTGAACAATACAGCCTAAAAGAATTGCTTGGTAACCCGCCAGGAATTGCTGTGATGTAACCAGAGCGCACGCTCAGGAGAGGTCAATACAACCAAGGACGGGCCGGGGAGAGGACCTGCGGGACCGTTACTGTCATCAATTCGAAATAATTAAACAGATAATGTTTGGGTAAAGTTTTCTGGGTCATATTATTGCAACTAACCAACTACCTAGAGGAGGCCATGAAAGTGAGGATTCAATTGTTTCCTCTGCTTTATTACTGTATAAGAGGGACACATTTAAAGCATATGCGCTTGTAAGAAGACTGTTTACGTATAGAATTGATCTACATAAAAGTTTAGTCACGGTGTACATACATTACATTACTTATCCTGTACTGATCCTGAGTTACATCCTGTATTATACTCCAGAGCTGCACTCACTATTCTGCTGGTGGAGTCACTGTGTACATACATTACATTACTTATCATGTACTGATCCTGAGTTACATCCTGTATTATACTCCAGAGCTGCACTCACTATTCTGCTGGTGCAATCACTGTGTACATACATTACATTACTTATCCTGTACTGATCCTGAGTTACATCCTGTATTATACTCCAGAGCTGCACTCACTATTCTGCTGGTGGAGTCACTGTGTACATACATTACATTACTTATCCTGTACTGATCCTGAGTTATATCCTGTATTATACTCCAGAGCTGCACTCACTATTCTGCTGGTGTAGTCACTGTGTAAATACATTACATTACTTATCCTGTACTGATCCTGAGTTACATCCTGTATTATACTCCAGAGCTGCACTCACTATTCCGCTGTATTAGGGCAAAGCCACACGTGGCGGAATTGCTCTTGAATTCCTCTGCGGACACTCCGTAGCGTTAATCCGCAGCGGAGCCGTTTCTCCATTGCCTTCCACTTCTTTTTAGTAGGCTTCGTTTAGACGAGGCTGAAAATTCCGCTGCGGAGCATAGGCTGCGGAGCGGAATTTGGTGTCCGCAGCATGCTCTGTCTGTTGCGGACCAGTGGCGGACTGGTTGCGGACTCATGGCGGAAGTTCTCCATTGACTTCAATGGAGATTCTAAATTCCGCAATGAAGACCGCAGCTGTCATGCACATGTTATGTGTGCTGTGGATGCGTCTTGCTTTTTTGACATGACATTTCTTCATTCTGGCTGGACCTATGTATTTCTAGGTCTACAGCCAGACTGAGGAAGTCAATGGGGCTCCCGTAATTACGGGAGCGTTGCTAGGAGACGTCAGTAAATAGTCACTGTCCAGGGTGCTGAAAGAGTTAAGCGATCGGCAGTAACTGTTTCTGCACCCTGGACAGTGACTACCGATCCCAATATACAGCAACCTGTCAAAAAAATAGAAGTTCATACTTACCGAGAACTCCCTGCTTCTGTCTCCAGTCCGGCTTCCCAGGATGACGCTTCAGTCTAAGTGACGGCTGCAGCCAATCACAGGCTGCAGCGGTCACATGGACTGCCGCGTCATCCAGGGAGGTCGGGCTGGATGCCGAAAGAGGGACGCGTCACCAAGACAACGGCCGGTAAGTATGAAATTCGTTTACTTTCACTAGGGAAAGTGCTGTCCCTTCTCTCTATCCTGCACTGATAGAGAGAAGGGAAGCACTTTTACCGCAGTCCGCAGCAGCTAGTCCGCATCAATTTACTGCACATTTTGGGCAGATCCGCCACAGAATCTGCAACGTAGATTCTGTGCGGCATTGATGCGGACAGTTGCGGAGGAAAACCGCCATGTGTGGGCATGCCCTTATACTCCAGAGCTGCACTCACTATTCTGCTGGTGTAGTCACTGTGTACATACATTACATTACTTATCCTGTACTGATCCTGAGTTACATCCTGTATTATACTCCAGAGCTGCACTCACTATTCTGCTGGTGGAGTCACTGTGTACATACATTACTTATCCTGTACTGATCCTGAGTTACATCCTGTATTATACTCCAGAGCTGCACTCACTATTCTGCTGGTGGAGTCACTGTGTACATACATTACATTACTTATCCTGTACTGATCCTGAGTTATATCCTGTATTATACTCCAGAGCTGCACTCACTATTCTGCTGGTGGAGTCACTGTGTACATACATTACATTACTTATCCTGTACTGATCCTGAGTTATATCCTGTATTATACTCCAGAGCTGCAATCACTATTCTGCTGGTTATATTTGGAAACAGTCAGGAGGCTTGTTAGACACATCCCTATCAGCGTATCCAACAACCGATAATGCAGGAGGGGAGAAGTTAGTGTTTTGTATATTGTAAAGACTGCACTTCCCAGAATGCAAATCACACCAGCAACATTTGTGCAGACGAAGAACAAGTAGAGAATGCTGGAAGATTTCCGCTCTGAAGCCTGCAGAATTGTATCTCTGGAGTATAATACAGACTGTAACTCAGGATCAGTAGACTGACTCAATATTTTATGCAGATCATGTAAATTGTGAGGTATGAAGGTGAACATATGCTTTAAGTTGCTGAAAACCATAACCAAGGGGTGTACAAATTTAATTAGTGTAACATAATAAATATATGATTTCCACGGGTTTTTCAGAATTGGTGACAGTGGGCAGTGTGAATTAAGCGGACCATACACGGATCAGTTTTCCCCAGTCTTCCCAGTCTTCTGATATTATTTACTATCAGGAATTTGATTATTAAAGGGGCAGATACAATTATTCCCAATGTTAGAAATATCACTTGCAAATTGTTGTTTATTTATTTGCTTGTACAATAACTGATTAAATCATATATTCATAGCTTTTAACTAGTCACCACCAAGTTCTTAATGTGTTAAAAATTCCATTATTTGTTACGCATTATATTAGTAACATTCATATAATGTAACTATAATCCTTAAAGGGTACATATACTTTTGCATCCTTCATTTTTTTTATTGCTCCGTTGCATCTAAACATTTTTTTTTTTTTTACCAAATTTGTTAATAGTCTTGATTTAAAATCTACTACCTTTTGTGTTTACATCTTCTGGTCTCCATGGTTACAGACTACAAACAAACCCTGTGTAGTCTGATCCTCTAGTCATATTTTACTCCTTTCCTTCTGTGTCTTCGTCTTCTGTCTGTAGATTATCTAGAACCAGTTTGGGATTAATTTTGTTGGATTATCAGAATTTCTAGATGGTAGAGCCAGATTAGCAGGGTTTGACTGCTGGATTATCAGAATCCTAGAATATCCTTTAGTTTTCCAGAGTATTGGGGCATCTGAAATTCCAATAGTTTAGAATGATGCTGTGCATGTTTATGAGTTTCTTGCAGATTTTCTTTTTAGGGTTTTAGGCATTGAGAGATAATTTCCTGAGGATTAGTGGAGGCTGGAGGTGAACACACGGTGTGATTACTCGTGGAATGAAAGGGAGAGTGTTCCAGCGCTGTTCATCCAAGCAGCAAACAGTGGACGCCTTCTATCCAGTCGAATTTATTCCAGGTAGGATTTGTCCGCCACATACAGCGCACCCTCAGTGTGAAGCCCACTAAAACTGTGAATAGGACACTTAACTTTTGCTATTGCTTTAGCTGCTTAAAATATATCTAAAACAATGTATATAATAATAATATATATGTATATAATAATAATTACAGCTGGGGGCGCTATTGCATTGGTGTCAATAGTAAATTAGTGACAAATCAACTGGTAAAAAGTGGAACTGCAGGTGACAGAACTACTACATGATACTGCTTGGTGCAAGCTGCTTTTGCCAGAGCCGAGTGATCTTTTGACCACCAATGAACTGGGCCTGTGTCCCCATAATTGTTTATATAGGCACAATGGCTAGTCCGTATGAGTGGCTGTGTCTGGTACTGCACCTTTTCCCGTTCAAGAGCACCGCGGCAGCGTCTTTCTCCTAATCAGACTGCCACCGAGGTGGTCTGAGGATAGGCTATCATCTACTGGACACCAATTTGTGGTCAACCCATTAGATTGCAATTGACTATTTGCCCACCCCTGTTTTAAAACTTTTTGTGCCACTGCCCCTTTAAATCAGTGTTTATTGTTTTTTTAATTGGAGAATCTGTGTAACAGAAATATCCAATCAGAACAGAAAGTGGTCTGATAATTTACTAAGGGCTGTTACCCCTTTGTTCAGGACATTATGGGCATCTTTGTTCAGGACATTATGGGCATCTTTGTTCAGGACATCATGGTTGTCTTTGCTCAGGACATTATTGGTGTCTTTGCACAGGACTTTATGGGCAACTTTGTAAGGACAGCATAGGTTTCTTTGCTCAGGAGATTAATGGCATCTTTGCCCAGGACATTATAGGTTTCTTTGCCCAGGACATAATGGGCGTTTTTGAGCAGAACATTATGGGTGTCTTTGCCCAGGACTTTATGGCCATCTTTACTCAGGACATCATGGGTGTCTTTGCCCAGGACATAATGGGCGTTTTTGCTTAGGACATCATGGGCGTCCTTGCCCAGGACATTATGGGCATCTTAGCCCAAGACCTTATGGGTGTCTTTGCTCAGGACATCATGGTCGTTTTTGATCAGGACATTATGGGTGTCTTTGCCCAGGACATTATGGGTGTCTTTGCCCAGGACATTATGGGTGTCTTTGCCCAGGACATCATGGGCTTCTTTGCCCAGGACATCATGGGCTTCTTTGTTCAGGACATTATGGGCGTCTTTGCCCAGGACCTTATGGAAACCTTTGCACAGAATATCATGGGTGTTTTTGCTCAGGACATCATGGGCATCTTAGGTCGTCATGGCCTCTTAACATTGTAACCTTCTGATGAGACTAAAGATTTTAAAAATCCCTTCAATCGTATCTTCTAAGACAAGTAGCAGTAATGTTTCTATGTGGTTAAATAACCGGGAATTGACATTGTCTTTTACATTGGCCCAAGCAATAATATAAATTATGTATGTAATATTTTGGGGAAATATGTACAAAAATTATAATAATGCCACAAAGTCACAAAAGTCTATTTAATAGTCCTATCTCCATCCTTCATGGTATGTAGGTGCCCACTTAGTGAGCATTAGTTATTGACAGCGGTCCATGTGGCCGGGCTGTGGATCAATAATCACTGTCTGCTGCATTTTATAGTTTAACCGGTTGAAGACCATTATATATATATATATATATATATACGGCGCGGGTTTAAGCGAGCGATTGGGCAGCTGAATGTCGTACGCCCGGTAGTCAGAGACTGCCAGGGACCCTGGAGATAAGACAAAAGCGGTTTTCACCACTACTATCTTCTCTGTAGTCACCTACACGTCGCTCAGTGAGTGCAGTGTATGGAATAGAGGCAGGGGACACGCTGCTGCATCTTTTGGTCCCGGTGGTCATGTGACTGGTCGGTAGTAGGAGTCCTCCTGGGTCTAACTAGACTCAGCACAGCCCTAACAGGGAAATAATAAAATGAAATAACAAAGTCCACCAAAGGCCTTTTTTGACCTTGGAGAAGCAGGCAATAATAATAAAAAAAGCAAAGTAAAAACAAAAAAAAAGCAAAAACAATGAAATAAAAATGACACAAAAAATAGCCTCTACAAAAAGAGGCTACCACGCCATATCCTTGTCGTAACGCTAGACCTGACTCAATTATCCTAAAATAGACATGTAATATATCAAAATTTAAAGTAGACAATGCTGATCACAAATAAAGTCTATTTTACCAGAATAAATTAGCTAAAAAGTATTTTTTTTTTTACAAAAATTTAAAACTATAAGCCTAAAAATTCTAAAAAGCAAAAATGATATGTATAAAAATAGTAAGAAATTAAACCTGCATTGATCATGAAAAAACATTGCAAAAATCGCTCTGCTGACCCAACGTATAAAAACGTTATAGCCATTTAACTAACACGTGAGAAAAATTACTAAATGAGATCTATAGAAAAAGTGGATGTCCTTTTCAGGGGCACTCCAGGCTACACTGACACTGCGGCATGCCCAGTCCCGTGGGGTCAATGTATGACTCACAGACCCTCTTTGGTGTTCTTTACATTTTTGTTTCATGACCCGTCCCCTCAGGCCGCACACTAGACACAGTGTATCAGTTTTACTTGGAGTTTTTCTTTGGAAGGTCCTAACGAAGATTTGGACGGAGACTACGGAATTTGGAAGTCATTCCTTCAGGGTCGGGGCAACAACCGAGGCCTTGAGGATGGGTCTGGATGGGCAGATGGTTAAGAGATTGGGGCGCTGGGAGTCTGACAGGTACAAATTTTATGTAGGGGCAGGTGTGGCAACCGTTGGTGTGATGGGAGAATGTTGTCTGTGTATGGGGACGTCTGGTTGGTTCTTGTGAAAGGTTTTGTGTTCCAGGTTGCGCGTCTCGGACAGATTGGATTGCTGGTCACTGTCAGGCCCCATGCACACGAACGTGCTGTTGCGGCCGCAATTCCCCCCGAAAATCCACAGGAGAATTGCGGCCCCATTCATTCCTATGGGGCCATGCACACGAGCGTGGTTTCCATGGTCCATGCATGGCCCGGGAACCCGGACCGCAGAAAGAACGGGCATGTCTTATTACGGCCGTGTTCTGCAGTTCAGGCTCATAGCAAATAATGCACGGCCCGCGATTTGCGGGCGGCTTGCGGGTGACAGTCCGCCCACGGCCGACACCCGAGAGTCACGCCAATGCACATGAGGGTCGTGTGCTACGGTCGTGTGCATGAGGCCTTAGGTTATGTTCACACGCTTACTAAAAAACGTCTGAAAATACGGAGCTGTTTTCAAGGGAGAACAGCGACTGATTTTCAGCCCTTTTTTTTAGCAACTCGCGTTTTTCGTGGCGTTTTTTTACGGCCATTTTTGGAGCTATTTTTCTATAGAGTCAATGAAAAACGGCTCCAAAAACGGCTCAAGAAGTGACAGGTACTTCTTTAACGTGGGCGTTTTTTAACGCGGTCATTTTTCAGAACGGCTGCATAAAAAAAAACGGCCCTTCGGAACAGAATGCTGTTTTTCCCATTGAAATCAATGGGCAGATGTTTGGAGGCATTCTGCTTCCGATTTTCTCGCCGTTTACGGCCTGACAAACGTCCAAAAATAAGCTGAGTGAACATACTCTCCCGTTTACTGGGCCTTGCGGAAAGCCGAAGGGAGGAAACGGGGATCCCAGCTTGGTTTTCTGGGGCTCAGGGTAGTGATTCTGTAGCTTGGATATAGGGGACTCTGGTGGGCGACTATGTGGTTCGAGTTGGGGCTCCTAGCACTTTGGCGTTGCACGGGGGGGTCAATGATGTGGGACAGGTGTCCTAAAAATTTGATCTGCTGAAACGTATGAAGAGGGATGTGGTGCGATTTATGGGTCAGATGCCTGAAGTGCGCTTGGTCTGGCCATGCTAGAAACCCGGCGGCGTGGAACAAGTCAAGGGGAAAAATGAACAGAGATGGCTTTGTTTGTTAAGAATCTGGGTGGTGGTCCGACGCTGACTCCTGGAGGAAGGAGCGACTGAACCATCAGGTCAGATTGGGTTCATCTGACGGAAATCGGGCTTGACATATTTATTTTTGACACACGATATTATAGAATAACATCACTATGCAGTGAGTCCCCCTAGTGGTAGCTGCAGCCAGCCTACATTTTATTTAAAGAGCACTTGTCCCCTTTCCTGACAGGTCTGTTTTAGTAGATAATTGTATTCCCCATGAAATAATAATTCTGGAGCATCTCTTCTTATAATTCTACGTTGTGCCGTTCCTCTGTTTTTCCTCCTAGAAATGTATGAATAAATTATCAACTGGGTGTTTCCCTACACAGTCTGACACCGTCCAATCAGTGCTGACGAAGTGAGATTGTGTAAGGACGCGCCCATTTGACAAGACGGATGGTAACAATTTTTTTTATAAATTTCTAGGAGGAATAACAGAGGAACGGCACAATGCAGAAGTCTAAGAATATATGTTCAAGAGCAATACAAGGATTTACTAAAACAGACATGGCAGGAGAGGTGACAGGTCTTCTTTAAAGAGCTATTCCCGTCTCATAAAGTTTTGGTATATCTGGAAATTGAAGGCAACGTAAATATGCAGCGTTTACGCCACGTTTAAATTCACCCTGATTGTGCTATGATACATGTGGAGCTGAGGTAACACCTGTTTTCCCCATTATATAAATGAATCCATGAGGTAAAATCCCTCATACGTGGGAAAATATCAGAACGCTTGTTGTATCTGCTGGAAATCTTTACGTTCATGGCCGACTTCAACATTTAAACAAGATTAAAAAGGAATAAAATTGATGTGGTCTAATATAGGAGGAGATTAATCAAAACTGGAGATAAGTGGAGCAGTTGCCCATAGCAACCAATCAGATTCCACCTCTCACATTTCAGAGGCCCTTAGGAAAATGAAAGCAACATCCTGATTGGTTGCTATGAGCAACTGCTCCACTTTCCCTCACACCAGTTCTAAACAATCTTCCCAGAGGCGCAACTGGGCCCCAATACAAATGCTGTAATAGGGCCCCCAACTACCATGTGCCGTTTATAATACTGGCCCCTTCTTATGTTGGCCTGGGTATGACGGCTACCTCTGCCCCCCTGTAGCTCTGCCCATTTTTCATGATCTCTGTTGATGAGCTGACTAACTGCAGGGTCAGACTACACAGGGTTTGTTCATAGTCTGTAACCATGGAGATACATAGGTCTGCATCGCAGCTGTATACACATAACGTTAGCAGATTTTTCTATCAAGACTATATGCAAAGCTGCTTCATTTTTTATTTTATTTTAGATGCGTCACAAAAGTCAGAGGATGGTTGGATATAGAAAATATCAACCAGTAGAGTGGGGCCAAATTCCCTACAGGGGCTATTGAATTCCTCGCTCCTCTAAGAGGAATGGGCCACAAGTGCGCGGCACAGGTGATGTCATAACAAACTGTCCGTATCAGGAAAGCGTTATAACGCAGCGGTCTATTTATAGGGAAACAATTCTCCTTTCTTTCCGCAGAGAGAGGCGCCTGGCAGGTTGTTTCGGAGTGCGGAGATCTTCAGACAGGAAGCAGCTTCTACATGGCCGGCAAACAAAAGAGACAGAAATAGACAGCGCAGAGGCGCCTCCCAATACGAAGAGTCTCGAAAATGTATCAAACCAAGTTCTTGATGGACGATATCTCGTCTTTTTGATCGCCATGGAAGATTTCCTACGGATCACTTGCTGCTGAATTATGGCACCTTGTTCATCATAGCCCCTATATGGGACATTAAGGATGGGGGGGGGGGGCCCATAGAAAATGTTAAATATGGCCCTACTGTTGATGTGCAACTTTTAGCTGCACCAATAGGGGGCGATATTATGTCATCCATGCATGCCACCAGCTGTTGTCCAGTACAGAGGGTGACTATACTGGTCTCCATAGAAGCATGTTGGTCCAATATAGTGCCCAGCTGACTACCCTGGATTACTAAATATTTAGAAGCCACACATGATTAAATATATAGAATTTTTTACAGGACTGACCCTTTAAATACAAGTTTTCCGCAGCTACATCTCATATAGCTCCACTTTTAACATAAGTAATGCTGAGTCACATTAGTTTGCTTTGAGGGTCTTTGACAGATCATAGGTTATATCATGTCTTCTACTCCAGTCACAACCAGAGCTGCATTCACAAATTTGTTAGCTACCACATGGAATCTGTCGATCTAGATATGTGCTGGCAGACACAACCCTGACAGACAGACCCCATCGCATATCAAACTAAAACCTAGTGGGAGTTGTATTTTGTATACACCAGACTAATAAACTGTGCATGGCGTGAAAATTACAACTACAGCAATGCACCACAGCGGATCTGGCACTGCACAGACACTGGACCAGCAGAGATGCAATGAGGTGTAAGGTCTTGTAGCCTAAGAGCTAACAGAAAGCTAGCAGGACATTTAATGCAGCTCTGGATGTGACTGGAGTATGAGACGTTATGCTTTAAATACGTTTTCCAATTTAATGTAACCGAAACGTTTTCATTGTATAATTAAAATTTCTACAACTTTTTAATATACTTTGTATGTCACTTTAAACATCTCCTAGACATGGTCCTGCTCACGCAGCTGAAAGTTTGTTACAATATATCAGTACAGGTAAGAACTATCGGCCTTAGGGCTTATCCAGACGAACGGGATATACGTCCGTGCAACGTGCGTGATTTTCACGCGCGTCGCACGGACCTATATTAGTCTATGGGGCCGTGCAGACATGTGCGTGATTTTTACGCAGCGTGAGTCCGCTGCGAAAAACTCACGACATGTCCGTTCTTTGTGCGTATTTCGCGCATCACGCACCCATTGAAGTCAATGGGTGCGTGAAAATCACGCATGCCGCACGGAAGCACTTCCGTGGGACAAGCGTGATTCGCGCAACAGCAGTGAAAAGGATGAATGAAAACAGAAAAGCACCACGTGCTACAAACATCCAAACGGAGTGTCATAATGATGGCGGCTGCGAGAAAAGCACGCAGCCACGCATCATATGGTGATGACACACGGAGCTGTTAAGTGCCTTTTGCGCACGCAAAACGCAGCGTTTTTTGCGCGCGCAAAACGCACACGCTCGTGTGAATCCGGGCTTAGGGCATGTTCAGACATGGCAGAATTTTTACGCTGCAAATGTTGGTGCAGATTTGGGGCAATTACGCAAGGAATCTGCAGCAACATTTGCATATTTGACAGGTAATTCAGACGTTGCAGATATCACAGCGGACTTGCCACAGATTTCAGTTTTTTTTATTATCTGCAACGTCTGAACTAAGTTTCCTAAAAATGTATAGAAACAAATGTAAAAAAACGGCTGCCGCAGAATTCCACTGCGGACCGTCCACAGCGCAATTCAACAGAAATTCCGCCACATCTGAACGTGGCCTTATAGTTCAGGACAGGAGAAGGATTTGTGCTGCTCATGTGCTAGATGATTACCGACTGTACCCCAATTAAAATCTGCAACTTTCTAATATATTTTGTGTTTCAATTTCTTGTCATTTTCAAGATCTCTGCTTGTTGACAGTGAATAGGAACATTCCCCCCCCCCCCCCCCAAAAAAAAAGCTGAGGGTTTCTTACAATTGTATCCAATCTAGATAATCCTCTGTGAGCTTAAAAAAAAAGTCCTCACTCCAGACTGATACCTTTCACCGGCAGTGATACATTGTAGCAAACTGTCAGGACAGTAGAGTGATTTGTGCTGCTGATTTCCCAGAGAATTCTCTAGATTGGTTGATATTGTAACAAAGCCTCAGCTGTGAGAAGTATTAGGTCTGCACAGGTTTGCAGTACTATAGTGATCCCTTAGTGATCCCGTATAGAATGATGACAGTAAGGGTATGTGCACACACACTAATTACGTCCGTAATTGACGGACGTATTTCTGCCGCAAGTCCCGGACCGAACACACTGCAGGGAGCCGGGCTCCTAGCATCATAGTTATGTACGACGCTAGGAGTCCCTGCCTCTCTGCAGGACAACTGTCACGTACTGTAATCATGTTTTCAGTACGGGACAGTAGTTCCACGGAGAGGCAGGGACTCCTAGCACCGTACATAAGTATGATGCTAGGAGCCCGGCTCCCTGCACTGTGTTCGGTCCGGGACTTGCGGCAGAAATACGTCCGTCAATTACGGACGTAATTAGTGTGTGTGCACATACCCTCAGTATCGGCCTTCATGACTTGCTGCATAGTTGTATCCTCGCGGTCACCCAGATTTCGTCTCTGTTCCTTTCTCTGTTTCCTGTAGCTTTGAAATTCCATTCCATCGCCTTCCATTCACTTCCTCCACAGTTTTGTTTTCTCGAATCAACAATGCTGTCCGTCATCAGGGATGAGTGACAGACTTCCTTAGACATATGGAGGCCCCCAGTCAGCAGCAATACGCACATGTTAATGGAAACCAGGTCCCTATCGATGGAGGGCCACAGCCCACAAGACTCATAACAAGTCATGGAGGTGATACATAGATGAATGGCTATAGGGGTAGCATTGGCACCCAAAGCTTTGGGTCTGAGGGGGCCCAAATCCTCTCTGTCACATAAGACACAAGTTTTATAAATGGTACATGGTAGGTGGGGGCAGGGGGGCTGTTACAGAGACCCCAAAAGCTGCCAACTTTTGAGAACAGGTGAAAAGGAAATTCTGGGTGTGGCATAAATAGCTCCGCCCTCAAGTACTGGCCACGACCCATAATTACAGTCAGAATGTACCCCATAAACAGTGCCCGAGGCAGAGGGTATCCCATTAACCCGTTCCCCAGACAGAGGGTATCCCATTAACAGTGCCCCAGACTAAAAGTATCCCATTAACAGTGCCTCGCGAAGAAGAAGGTATCCCATCAACAGTGCCCCAGGAAGAAGAAGGTATCCCATCAACAGTGCCCCAGGAAGAAGAAGGTATCCCATCAACAGTGCTCCAGGAAGAAGAAGGTATCCCATTAACAGTGCCACAGGCAGAGGGTATCCCATCAACAGTGCCCCAGGCAAAATATATCCCATTAACAGTGCCCTAGGAAGAAGGTATCCCATAAAGAGTGCCCCAGGCAGAGGGTATTCAATTAACATTGCCCCAGGTGAAAAATATCCCATTAATAGTGCCTTAGGCAGAGGGTATGATATTACCAGTGCCCCAGGCAGAGAATATCCATTAACCGTGCCAGGACCAGAAGGTGCAGAGAGGCGCCTAGAGGATGTGAATAAGAGAAGAGTGACGTCTAACGGAAAGGCTGGAAAACTCAGGAGAGGGCGGAGGGGGGGGGGGGGGCTATGTGAAATACAGCCTGGGGTGGTCTCGGGAAGACACACAGAGACCTGTACAAGAAGATAGTTTGTGAAAATAGTTTTTCTGTATGACTATTTAGCAATGTTAAGACAGAGGCGTAGCTAGGTTGTCCTGCTCCCGGGGAAAAAATTAAGTTTGGCGCTCCCCCAACCTTCCAGACATCTCCTTCCCACTCGCCATGTTTGTTTTCCCTACCAATCAATGAGGTGTCATTTTTTTTTCCAAATTTTTTTATGTAACTCGAGCATAAAGCCATTTGTACATTTTACAAGCACTATAGAACCAAGCTCATTACATATATGCAACACCAGAACAAAGCTCATTACATATATACAGCACCAGAACAAAGCTCATTACATATATACAACACCAGAACAAAGCTTATTACATATATACAACACCAGAACAAAGCTCATTACATATATACAGCACAAGAACAAAGCTCATTACATATATGCAACACCAGAACAAAGCTCATTACATATATGCAACACCAGAACCAAGCTCATTACATATATACAACACCAGAACAAAGCTTATTACATATATACAACACCAGAACAAAGCTCATTACATATATGCAACACCAGAACAAAGCTCATTACATATATGCAACACCAGAACAAAGCTCATTACATATATACAGCACCAGAACAAAGCTCATTACATATATACAGCACCAGAACAAAGCTCATTACATATATGCAACACCAGAACAAAGCTCATTACATATATGCAACACCAGAACCAAGCTCATTACATATATACAACACCAGAACCAAGCTTATTACATATATACAACACCAGAACAAAGCTCATTACATATATGCAAAACCAGAACAAAGCTCATTACATATATGCAACACCAGAACCAAGCTCATTACATATATACAGCACCAGAACAAAGCTCATTACATATATACAACAACAGAACCAAGCTTATTACATATATACAACACCAGAACAAAGCTTATTACATATATACAACACCAGAACAAAGCTCAATATATATATATACAGCACCAGAACCAAGCTCAGTACATATATACAGCACCAGAACAAAGCTTATTAAATATATACAACACCAGAACAAAGCTCAATATATATACAGCACCAGAACAAAGCTCAGTACATATATACATCACCAGAACAAAGCTCATTACATATATACAGCACTACAACAAAGGTCAGTGCATATATACAGCACAAGAACAAAGCTCAGTACTTATATATACAGTGCCAGAACAAATCTCAGTACATATATATATATACACACAGTGCCAGAACCAAGCTCAGTACATACATACAGTGCCAGAACCAAGATCATTACATATATACAGCACCAGAACCAAGCTCATTACCTATATACAGCATCATAACCAAGATCAGTACATATATACAGTGCCAGAACAAAGCTCATTACATATATGCAGCACCAGAACAAAGCAAATTACATATATATAGCATCAGAACAAAGATCATTACATAAATATAGCTCCAGAACCAAGCTCAGTACATATATACAACACCAGCACATATACAGCTCAATTTAGTGCAACCCCTGCCGTATAGGTTTGTACTAAACTGTATACAGCTCCCAGCATGGCCCAAACAATGGTAAGGATATGCTGGGAGATGATGTTTCACAAAAAAAAATCATGCCACCCATCATCTCACTGCAGATCATAGAGTGACTAGTGCTGATTAGAGGCAGAATAAACATTTACATTTAGTGGCTCACAGGTGACATCAGATTCTAGTTGTTCTTTTTCTCTTTTCTTCTCCATCCGGTCCAGACCTCTATGACGGCTTCTCCCGGCCACAGCCAATTTCTGCAGTTTGCAATGAAGATGTCTTCAGCTTCCCACTTTTCGAACATTTCTGCAACTATAAACAAAGATAAAGTTCTCATGGTGCCAGACACTGTGCCCCTAAATATAGTAGCGCCATACACTGCACCTCTAATTATAATAGCACCATACACTGTGTCCCACACACCATGTCCCCTGTAGATAGTGACCCCCATGCAGCCCCCTGTAGTGTCCCACATATAGCCCCTGTATATAGTGCCCCACATATAGCCACCCCTGTAGATAGTGCTCCACATATAGCCCCCTCTGAAAATAGTGCCCCACATGTAGCACCTCCTGTAAATAGTGCCCCACATATAGCCCCCTGTAGATAGTGCTCCATATATAGCTCATACCTGTATATAGTGTCCAACATATAGCCCACCTCTGTAGATAGTGCCCTACATTTATCCCCCTCTATAAATAGTGCTCCACATATAGCCCACCCCTGTATATAGTGCCTCACATATAGCTCTCCCTATAGTGCTCCATATGTAGCCCACCCCTGAAAATAGTGCCCCACATATAGCCCACCCCTGTATATAGTGCCTCACATATAGCTCTCCCTATAGTGCTCCATATGTAGCCCACCCCTGAAAATAGTGCCCCACATATAGCTCCACATGTAGCCCACCTCTGTATATAGCTCCCCCTGTAGATATAGCCCACCCCTGTATATAGTGTCCAACATATAGCCTACCCCTGTAGATAGTGCCTTGCATATATCTGCCCCTATAAATAGTGCTCACATATAGCCCACCCCTGTATATAGTGCCTCACATATAGCTCTCAATATAGTGCTACATATGTAGCCCACCCCTGTAAATAGTGCCCCACATATAGCCCACCCCTGTATATAGTGCTCCACATATAGCCTACCCCTGTATATAGTGCTCCATGTATAGCCCAACCCTGTATATAGCCCCTCTGTAGATAGAGCCTCACATATAGCTCCCCTTATAGTGCTCCACATATAACCCACCCCTGTAGATAATGTTATTCAAATTTTTATTAGGATAAAAAAAATCATAACTTTACATACTCACATAAAAACCTGTTCCCGCGCCATCAGGTGGCAATGCAGACCTGCTCTCTTCTGAGCAGCTCTGTTGGGGTTGAACGATGCAAGCAGCGGCGCGGCTTGCGTCTATGAAAGGTGCTTATTGGCGGGGCACTATGACTTGCCCTGTCAATCAGTGCCTTTCAATGATGCAAGCGGTGCAAATAAGCAATTGTGCCACTTGAGTCGGTGAAAGGCGCTAAATGGCCGGGCACGTTCCGTACCCGGCCATTCATCGCCTATAGTGCAGTAGGGGGCGGCGGCGGCTGGTTACATTCAATTGGCTTCTGATTATGCTACTTTTAAAGTGGAACGTATCTCGAGAAACCCCACGTTACACGATTATAGAGAGGTCAAAAGGGGCATGTGCTCTATCTATCTATCTATCTATCTATCTATCTATCTATCTATCTATCTATCTATCTATCTATCTCATATCTATCTATCTATCTCATATCTATCTATCTATCTATCTATCTATCTATCTATCTATCTATCTATCTATCTATCTATCTATCTCTATCTCCTATCTATCTATCTATCTATCTATCTATCTATCTATCTATCTATCTATCTATCTATCTATCTATCTATCTATCTATCTATCTATCTATCTATCTATCTAAAGTCCTGTAGATAAATGGCTGGGCTGTCTCCATTACTCTCATAGACAGGGGATGAGGGCCCCTTCAGTTTTTTTGCAGGGAGATCAGTCCTCAGTCTGTTGTACATGGAGCTTGTGGCCCTTGGAAATCTGCAGGACGGTGACACGTGTGGAGATAGAAGCCGCAGCTGTTCACAATCTCTGTGACTTGTCGATTTGCATCCCTTTCTAGTGCAGCCAAATGCCCTGGTGAGAAGGGAAATGAATCCGCAATGAATATGAACCCAGGTCCTGAGTGTTCACAGGCAAATAACCCGAAACTCCGAGCAGCTGGGGCACTAAACGCCAGACCTCACGGGTTTACATAACCAGTATTTAGAAAGTGAGTCCCCCCTGAAATGAGCTGATATATGAGGGGAACCGCTGAGCAAGTGACCAACTTCTCTGCCACATCACTGAAGCTACTGGGACCCTCTCATGCTAGAAAATTGGGGGGTGGTCTAGCCGCTGGGACCCCATGATCACTAGAACAGTGGACCCGGTCCGGATGACTGATGGAAGGAGGAGTTTGAATGGGAATAAAATTCTAATTTGATCGAATTCTATGGGACTTACGGAAACAATTGCGCTTTTTGCCTCCGCCGTGCAGTTAGTGTGTGTGTGGGGGTGGGGTGGGGGGGTCTTGGCTGCTATACCCCTTTAAGGGTGTTTTCTAAATTTTATATAGATATCATAATCCTTGTATAATGAAAAGTTCTGCAACTTTCTAATATACTTTGTGTTTTACATTTTCAAGATCTCTGCTTGTTGTCAGTAAATGAGAACCTTTTTGTGTACATCCAGAGGCAGAAAACCTTCAGGGCTCACTCAGACGAGCGTGTTCCTCGTCCGTGAGCTGTGCGCTGAAATAACTGACAGCACACGGACCTATTCATTTCAATGGGGCTATTCAGACATGCGTGAGTTTCACGCAGCGAGTGTCCATTACGTGAAGCTCCCTGCATGTCCTATATTAGTGCGTTTTTGCGCACCTAGTCGCCCATTGAAGTCTATGGGTGCAGGAAAATCACGGACTGCACACGGACGCACATCCATATGCTGTCCGTGTTTCACGCATAAGTTACATTGAAAAGCAGAGAAATAAAAAAGTACTTGCACGGACGTGAAAAACGCATGCCACACGCAAACCACACTATTGCCAATACGCAACGCACACGGACATGAAATGTAGGAAAACGTTGTATTTTTTACGCCTGCAAATTGTACAGGCTCGTCTGAATGTAGCCTTACAATTGTATCCAGACTAGACAATCCTCCGTGAGGTGAACACTCTCATCTCTCGTCCTTATCTTTTGCAACAATGTATCAGGGAAGTTAAATGTATCAGTCTGGAGTTAAAGGGAATGTGTCACGAATTAAAAATATTTTATTTGTAAGTTACTTTTTTTATTATATTTTTGTCGGTTTTTTTGGTGTATTTTTTTTTCTTTACAAGGTCTTCAAATTGTCAAACAGTGTCCAGGTCCATTTTAGGAGTGATTTTACAAAGGCAGCAGCTCTAGGACGCCCCACAACGCTGAGAATGATGAAAGTCAAGAGGGAATGACTTTTCAGTTGACATGTTCACACGGTGTGTATTTGATGCGTTTTTTTGGCGCGTCTTACGCGCTGAGAAAGCGTAAAAAGCCGCTTAAGCTTCACATTGACAGAAATGGGAAAGCGCACTGTTAGTACATACAACGTGCTTTTTTACGCCAGCGTTTTAAGAAAACGCGTTGCATAAAAAGAGAAGTCTTGGCCTTTTCTGTGGTTTTGAAGTAAATAGAGAAGTGTTGAGTCAATTCTTTGGCACGTAAAATGCGCCAAATGTTCCCATAGCCAATGGGAGTCCTAATTATGCGCCAAAAATGTTCAAAAAGCGCGTACAAGATGCGTAAAAAAACAATCGAAAAAAGCATAAAAAAACGCTTGATTAAGCGTCCCATTTATATCAGGTATCCCCATCATTCAAAGTAATTGTATTGCTAGGAAATGCCATCACTTTGTAAAAGGGGGGTGTCAAATTACCGGGACCCCCACCAATCCTGAGATTGAAGGGGCCGCAGAGCTGCTTTAGCGCTGCATTCCCGTCTTAGTTTTTCCCGGCACAGCGGCGGTGCTGGTCGCCAGCCGGGCACAGAACTGCAATTCTGCTCCATTTGAAGTGTTCCTATACTTTCAAAAAGCTTTGGACATGTCATAGTGACATGTCAGAAGTTTTGATTGTTGGGGGTCCGAGCACTGAGACCCCCACCAATCGCTAAAACGAAGTGTCAGAAGTGCTCAGATGAGCGCTGTGTGGCTTATTTTCTGATCGCCTCTGCTTGGCTTACCTTAAAAAGCCGAGCGAGCGGTGAACGGGCTCAATGGAAAGTCTATGAGTCCGTACACTGTTCGCTGGGCTTTCCGAGGAAAGCCGAGCAGAGCCGATCAGAAACTAAGCCGCACAGCGCTCACCTAAGCACTTCTGACACTTTGTTTTAGCGATCGGTGGGGGTCTCAGTGCTCGGACTCCCACCAATCAAACTTCTGACATGTCACTATTAGGCTTAACAAAGGGAAAACAGCCTCTGATTTTTGCGGCGTTTTTTACGGCCGTTTTTTGGTGCTGGTTTTCTATTGGGTCAATGCAAAACGGCTCAAGAAGTGACATGCACTTCTTTTTACACGGCCGTTTTTAAAAATGTCCCGCTAGTTGTTTTGAAAATTCAGTCTACATGTACTGTAAATTGTCATGACAAATCTGCGACGTGTGAATTCACCCTTAGATCCGTTATTACAGCGAGGCTTGACCAAGGTAGGTCAGATCTAGCTTGACAGTGCTCAAGAGTTAATTCTACTATAAAGCACTAGGGGGCAGCATGTTGGCTGAATGGATGGCGCTGGTGCTTTATGGCTCTGGGGTCCGGGAATTGAATCCAACCAGGACGTCTTCTACCATGAAGTTTGTATTTTCTCTTTATGTTTTTGTGCGAGGATCCGACTCATCCAAACATTACATGAAAAGCCCATTGATTTAAAAAAAATAAAAAAAGTGCAATCCTTCATTTCACCTGCGGAGGCGCTGCAGGATAATTAAACACTTGCTAGAGTGTTCCCTTATAGATTACAGCTATGGTCCCAGCAGCGGGACACCCAGTGATCAGCTTATCATCGGGAAACCTTTCTAAGAAATAGATATGGTCCAAAGAGGAGAACCCCTTTAAGATTAGAACTCCATGGTGACAATTAGTCGGCCATGAGACGCAGTTAAAATCTGTAAATCGTGCACAACCTTATTTCCTATGATGGTAAAAATTGTAGGCAACTTGTCCTACCATAGGAAAAAAAAAAACGATGGATTATGCGTGAGTCGTGGTAACGCTGCGATTCTAAAGTGACTCATGGACGTCGCACTATTACCCACTCGCGAGTCACAGAAAAAATTTGGAATTACTGCGACTTCAATATTTCCCTAATGGGAAAAAGTTGCCAATAAGCTTGCGATCACTTGCGGGTGTAATAATTGTACTAATGCGATCGTGTTAGATTCCGCACCTAATGTATATCGCATGAGACGTGTCACCGTGGAGCCCCAGCCTAAAGCCGACAGCGAGGCCTTAAAGTGACAGTACCCCAATAGGCGTAATAACCAATATTAGTGTCCCGGACCCTCCAGCATTATGCAGCGCCACTCCTCTGCTGGGATGGCCCTTCCCCTGACAAGTTCTGGACGGGGAGGAAGTTGCTGGATAACAGATTTCCTTCAGTACAATCTTTGCTGTCCCGTTATCTGGCGGTGCATGTCAGGACTACTCTCCCTCCCTCCCCCCTGTCATACCACCACATCCCCCCACCCCTCACTGCCAAAAAAACAAGCAGCCCCCCCCCCCCCCCCTTCTCCTTCCTCATTTCCTTAACAGCATTTCCTGAGCTGGATAACCCAGTGATTTGTAAGAAAAGGAGGAAGAAGGAAAAAAAATACAGATAGGTCAAAAAGAGTATATTGCAGTCTCACCAGGACCGGTCATGGTGCACCTTGGAGTGCAAGCTCCTGTGACTTTCTACTGAGCTGGAGAAGAAGAGGATTAAGGCTGGGACAGTCCTGCTTAAGTGGCACACTGTGCCCTTCCCTGGATCCAGATGCCAAGGTGCCACCGCCCAGCTGCCTTGCCTTGTCTCCCAGGATGTGATCCCTCTGTCCATCCAAATCTCAGCCTCTAGATCCTCCAGTCTCCATCCCTCCCCCTCCCCACCCTGGGGTGACAGCTGACCTCCCGTACCAGAGCTGCTTGGATTTTCATGGAGTGACTTGGAAGGAGCTGGGACATTTCCAATGTTGTCTGGCTGACCCCCCTCTCATTGCTGCTTTATCTAGACATTAGTTTGATTTCCACTGGGAGGGGTAGGGGGCTCCTCTCTGGACCAACTCATGAAGAACAAGGGAGCCAAGACGAAGATCAAAAGGAAAGGAGCCTTTGGATGTGACCTGAGTGAGCACCTGGAGTCCTCTGGGCAGGATGGTAAGTGACCCAAGTCAGAGTGGGCATCATCTTTATCGCTGCGCTGGAGAAGTCCTTCTATGGAGCAGCCCAATAAATGATGCCAATAATGGGACTGTGAGAGGTGTCTGCAGGGTGAGGGGGTCTGAGCAGGAAAGGGTTAATGGCCGGTCCAGGGGGGCATCTGATTTGAATTGACTACAGGAAAGAGGAAAAAAAAATACTATGTTGCTTTTTTTTTTTTTTTTTAAATGTATCAAGTTCAGCTACAATGTATCACTGGGACATTAACCCTTTGTGTGCTGCCATGGAGCTCTGTGTGGTGACAGCAGATGTGGGGCTACGGGGATCGGGGAGAGGTTAACCCTTCCACTGCCAGGAAGAAGGGTACAGTATGGATTCTCTGTATAATGTGTCTGGGCTCTTGTCTCTGCAATCAATACTGAGTCTTGGGGCAGTAACTCTTTAAGTGCCGGTACAAGTACGTACTCGCAAGTTGTTGTTTTTTTTGGTGTTTTTTTTTGGATGCCTTTCTTGGCAGGGAAGGGTTAAACTGCAGATGTGAAAGATTCATAGCAGATAAAATGAGGGAGAAGAGCTGAGATTAACCCCATGACTGCCAGAAAGCTGCCCAGTGAATGACATTGTGAAGGGGTTAACTGAATAGATGTCATGATATAGGGAGTGCTGGGATAAACCCCCTGACTGCCAGGAAGCTGCGTACATATGGTGAAGGGGTTAAATGCAGTTATTTAATATCCATACCTAGGACAGAACAGAGGGGCGCGGAGATTAACAAATTGACATAATCCTTAATCCTGTCAATGACATCTACCTTGTGTGTGAGGAGTGATCAGATCAGCGGTTTACAGATGTAGTCGTCTTTATCTTAACTTTTAACGCATTAAATACGCAGTGTCAAGAAGTTTGACTTTTGCAATCACTTTACAATGGCTTTTGCCCTGTAATATCACGCTGCAGAATCAAAATAAACCCGGCTGCCTCCTATGTCTTGTAGTTCACACCTTTTTTTGATAGTTTTGCAAACTTCTGTAGCTTTAAGACATTAACTCCTTATGTGCTGGAAATGATTCGGCTTTTATACACACTGCAATGTCATCGTTAGGATTTTTTTAATTAATTTTTTTAAGATCTTTGTGAGTTGTTTCCCTGGTAAAGTAGGGGTTAATAAGCAGTTCGGCAGATGGGAGAAGTATCAGGATTAACCCCTCCACTGCCAGGAAATTGTGTGTATACAGTATACAGCCCGCGCCATTGGATCACCTGCGAAACGTTGAGCTCCTGGTTTTATTTATTGTTTTTATTTATTTATTTTACTAGTCTTTTGACTAAAACCTTTTAAATAAAAAAAATAAATAAAAAAGTAACTTTTTGACCCAATCCTGAGGCCGGGTCAGTTACTTTTTCAAGGACATACAAAGCCGGACTGACCTATAGGATCACTCCACCGGCACGACCTGTGATACAGCAGGACTACCGGAGGACTATTCACAGTCCACAGACGGGGAGGTCGATCCCAGGTCCAACAGCTAAGGCCTCATGCGCACTTCCATCACCATTTTCACGCCCGTTTCTCATGGAGCCGTGTGTCCGTTATGGTATCCGTGTGGTTTCCGCGTGTACTCCGTGTCCGTTCCGTGTTTCCGTTTCAAACGGACGTTGTGCTTCTGTTTGGCTTCCGTGTTTCCATTAAAAAAACGGAAGGTATTTTACTTTATTTGAACTTGTCACATGTCCTAGTCTGTGAACTTTGGCACGCCCTGACGTTGCTAGGGCAAAGGATCCGTCAAAAACGGACGTCACACATGGAACCCTTCCGTGTGCCGTCCGTTTTTTTGACGGAACCATTGACTTCTATGGGCCCCACGGTCACAGAATCACTGACCAAAGTAGGACATGCTCTACTTTTGGCGGAACGGTACAACAGATCCGTCAAAATAACGGAAGTGGGCATGGGCCATTGAAATGAATGTGTCAGGGTGATATCAGTGACAAAAAAGGATAGCACCCTGTAGGAAAAAGCTGAAGTGTGCATGAGGCCTAAGGATCACATTTTACCTCATGTGAGTACAGCATTTCTACACTGCACCTTTACACCCTTAGGCTTTATTCAGACGAACGGGAAAAACGTCCGTGCAACGCACGTTGCACGAACCTATATGTGTCTATGGGGCCGTGCAGACATGTCCGTGATTTTTGCTCAGCGTGAGTCTGCTGAAAAAAAGTCACGACATGTCCGTTCTTTCGGCGTTTTGCACGCATCACGCACCCATTGAAGTCAATGGGTGCGTGAAAACCATGCATGCCGCACGGAAGCACTTCCGTGCGAACTGCGTGATTCGCGCACCAGCTGTCAAAAGGATGAATGTAAACAGAAAAGCACCACGTGCTTTTCTGTTTACAAACATCCAAACGGAGTGTCTTTGAGATGAGCGAACCCGGACAACCGAACCGAACTTCACCGGGTTCGGCCGAACTCGTTTTGGCCGAACCCGGCCTAAAAATTTCCGTCACGCGACGTCAGGAGATAGTCACTGTCCAGGGTGCTGAAAGAGTTAAACTGTTTCAGCACCATGGACAGTGACTTCCGATCACAATATACATGAACCTGTAAAAAAAAGAAGTTCTGACTTACCGATAACTCCCGGCTTCTTCCTCCAGTCTGACCTCCCAGGATGACAATTCAGTCCAAGTGACAGCTGCAGCGAATCACAAGCCAAGCACAGGCTGCAGCGGTCACATGGACTGCCGCGTCATCCAGGGAGGTGGGGCCCGATGTCAAGAGAGGCGCGTCACCAAGGACGCGTCACCAAGGACGTGTCACCAAGGCAACGGCCGGGAGGGAAGTTCTCGGTAAGTACGAACTTTTTCTTTTTTTTTTAACAGGTTTCTCGATATTGTGATCGGCATTCACTGTCGAGGGTGCTGAAAGAGTTAACTGCCGATCAGTTAACTCTTTCAGCACCCTGGACAGTGACTGACGTCGACTAGCCTCATCTCTATGATGGCGGCTGCGCGAAAATCACGCAGCCGCGCATCATACACGGATGACACACGGAGCTGTCAAGTGGTTTTTGCGCGCGCAAAACGCCGCGTTTTTGCGTCCGCAAAAACGCCACGTTCGTGTGAATCCAGCCTAAGGGTGGATTCACACGAACGTGTATTGCGTCCGTGCTGGCCGCGTGGTTTTCACGCGCCACGCACAGACCAATACAATTCTATGGGGCAGTACAGACAGTCCGTGCTTTTTGCGCAGCGTTTGTCCGCTGCGCAAAAAGCGCGACATGGTCAATATCTCCACGTATTTCGCGCATCACGCACCCATTGAAGTCAATGGGTGCGTGAAAACCACGCAGGTCGCACCGAAGCACTTCCGTGCGAACTGCCTGTTTCGCGCACCAGCTGTCAAAAGGATGAATGTAAACAGAAAAGCACCACGTGCTTTTCTGTTTACAAACATCCGAATGGCGTGTCATAATGATGGCGGCTGCGCGAAAAGCACGCAGCCGCGCATCATTTGCTGCTGACACACGGAGCAGGCAAGTGGCTTTTGCGCAGGCAAAACGCTGCTTGTTTTGCGTGCGCAAAAACGCTACGCACGTCTGAATCAGCCCTTAGGGTATGTTCACACGCCCTATTTACGGACGTAATTCAGGCGTTTTACGCCTGGAATTACGCCTGAAAATACGGCTCCAAAGCGTCGGCAGACATCTGCCCATTGAATTCAATGGGTCTTACGATGTTCTGTGCAGACAGACTTTTTTTTTACACGCCGCTGTCAAAAGACGGCGCGTAAAAAGACGGCCGCCTCATAGAAGTGCATGTCACTTCTTGGGACGTAATTGGAGCCATTTTTCATTGACTCCCTAGAAAAACAGCTCCAATTACGTCCGTAATGGACGCCACGAAAAACATCTGCACATGAAAAACGTCTGAAATTCAGGAGCTGTTTTCGCCAGAAAACAGCTCCGTAATTTCAGACGTATTTGGCGTTTGCGTGTGAACATACCCTAAGGCCTCATGCACACGGCCGTGCCCGTAATCACGGCCCGTGACTGCCGCATTTTCGTGCCGTGCTCCCATACAAAGTATGGAAGCACGGCCTGTAAGAATCTAAAAGTAGTGGTACGGAAAGGTGCCCGCGGCAAATAGAACCGGGCGGGTCAATAATTGCGGACCGTATTGCGGTCTGCAATTATGGAGTTTTTTTTACGGTGGTGTGCATGGGGCCTAAGGCCGGGTTCCGACGTAGCGTAAATGCTGCGGAATTTCCGCAACAGAATTCTGTGCGGAAATTCCACAACATTTACAGTAGCATCAAAGCGAATGAGATTTAGAAGATCTCCGGCCCACGCTGCGGAAAAAAAAAAGCCGCGTAAACGTTAATACATTGACCTGCGGCGCAGAATTGAATTAATGTCAATTTATGCTGCGTTTTTGTTGATTTTCCGTTGTGGGTTTTCCCCTTTGAATTTAATGGGGATGCAAAACCCGCAACAGAAAGCCAAGTGCTGCGACTTTTGTGGCGTATTTGCAGCGATTACGCTGCAAAAATCGCAACTACGGAAAATAAAAAAAATCATAGTTACCCAGAACGCCCTCCTTCTTCCTGCAGTCCGGCCTCCTGGCATGACGTTCCATACCATGTGACCACCGCTGCAGCCAAACGCAGGCGTCATCCAGGGAGGCCGGACCGGACTGCGATGGAGGGGCGCGTCGCCATAACAACGACCTACGTACGTTTAAGCGCAATGTGGTGCGGTTTTCGGATGGAATGTACTGCGGGTTCCAGGTCGGATATTCTCCGTGGTTTTTACGCAGCGTTTCCGTCCCGCGCTGTTTTTGCTTAGTAGTGATATCGTTTCTTTATATGTTTCCGTGTGCATGGGAGAGTGTTCACATTTTTATATTTATATTTTATATATTCGGTATGCTCACAATCGTTTGGTTCACTACTTGGCGAATCTGCGTTCAATTCATATTCCTGGCTAAAAAAAGGGTAAGGGTATGTTCACACACAAACTTAAAAACGTATGAAAATACGGTGTTGTTTTCAAAGGAAAACAGCTCTTGATCTTCAGACGTTTTTAAGCCACTCGCGATTTTCGCAGCGTTTTGGAGCTGTTTTCTATAGAGTCAATGAAAAACGGCCGCGCAAAACAACGGCCCATCGGGACAGAACGACGTTTTTCCCATTCACATTCCCACCGATATTTGGAGAAGTTCTGCTTCCAATTTTTCAGCTGTTTATCGGGCGTTTACGGCCCGAAAAACGGCCGAAAATAAGCAGTGTGACCATAAGCTCAATATGAAAATTACTTCTTGTATTTTCTCCCCAAAGAGTCATCCTTGTAACATCCCGTGTGGATTACAAAAGAAATGACATAACTGAGACGATCATTCATCATCTTATGTGTCATGCTTACACTCTCTGTGCTGCTGTGAGTAATGTAGAAAAGAGTAGAGCTCAGGAAGTGACCTGACGTCAGAGCATCGGCTCATATTTTATCCCCCCTCCTTTTTTTAATGTTTTGGATATGTTTGTTCTCTAATTGGATTTTTGTTTCCTTAAAGCGACAGAGCGATAATTTACGAAAGTTTATGTAGCATTCATCATGTTGGGAACTTGTTTTCCTGCTCTTCTCCCTTAAGGGCCTATGTTTTCAGAAAGACGATGGCAGTAATTACAGCACTGGTAATTGCATGCAATTGATAATTACAGTGTATGCGGCTGCGCTTATACGTGGCTGTTACTGAGCGACGAGGATTGTGATGTAGAATAGGGATGGTGGTCCAGAACCGTAAAGACCTGAGACCACCTTGGCCCCAGGCCTAGACCATAGAGGAGGGGTTGCCAATAGCAACCAATCAGACAACAGCTTTCATTTTCAATCCTGCAATTTAAGGATAAAAGCTGGAGTCTGATTGGTTGCCAAGGACAACTGCTCCTCTTGTGTGTCTGTCCTACTGTTTATACTTTAGTTCCTAGTGTCTGAGGGCCCAAACTATGCTCATTGTGTTTCAAAGCGCCGCCAGTAGAGTGAAATCTTGTGGTTTGGTTGTAACTGGAGTATAAGTTGACACTTTGGGCCGTTTTTATCAAATTTGTCTGAAGGAAAATCTGTCCTTGTTGCCCATAGCAACGAATCAGAGCTCAGCTTTCATTTCTAAAACTCCTGTGGACAAAATGAAAGCCGAGCTGTGATTGGTTGCTATGGGCAACAAGGCCGGTTTTCCTTTCTAACACTTTTGATAAATGGGTTTCTTTGCAGTGGTCAGATGTTACATAAATAAGATTGAAATGTGTAGAAATCTCATTCATATTTTGGGGCAGATTTACTATTGGTTCTGAAAGTTGCCCATTCTTTTTGGGGCAGATCAGTTTAGATAAATTTATCCATGAAATGAGTCAAAAAGCAACTCGCCAGAAAAGGGGTGTGGTTTAGCAGGAAACGGAGCGTGGTTTAAGATGCGCCAAAATACGCCAACATTTTGGTGTAAAAAAGTAATTTAAAGTAAGCCAATCAAGAGATTGTATAGTGTTAGGCAGAAGTGTCTAAACGTGCGCCGAACTTATCTAGCATGAGCCACCGTGATAATTTTGGTGCATCAAGTCCAAGGCTATGTTCACACGCAGTGTTTTCAGCCGTTTTTCGGGCAGTAAATGTCCTCAAAAGAGGCAAAAAAATCTAAAGCAGAACGCCTCCAAACATCTGCCCATTGATTTCAATGGGAAAAATGGCGTTCTGTTCCGACGGGGCGTTTTCTACGCGGCCGTTTTTCAAAACGGCCGCATAAAAAAACGGCCGCGAAAAACGCGAGCTTGCTTAAAAAACGTCTGTTTTTTGTTAAGCGTGTGAACATTGCCTAATTCTTAGCTGTCTGATTTTAAGACAGTGTTAATAAGTTTCCTCCATTTGTGTATGAAAACGGCATGAAATTCTTAGGCTGTGTTCACACAAAGTTTTTTTGCAGGAGGAAAATTCCTCCTGCAAAAACTGCTCCAGACGTTTTTTGCACAGTGGTTTGACAAAAACTCGTCAAGACACTCGTCGAGGCGTTTTTTTCCCGTTTCTGACTGATTGAAATGGGGTTTTGGAGGCGAAAACCGTCTCAAGATGGGTCATGCCGCTTCTTTTTACGCGTTTTTTTGCTCGCGGTAAAAAAAACTCGTCCGCCTCCCATTGAAATCAATGGGAGGCATTTTCGGGCGGTTTTTGACGAGTTTTGCGGAGCAGTTTCCGCGCCAAAAAACTCGTCAAAAAACTCTGTGTGAACAGGGCCTTAGGGTATGTTCACACGCAGAGTCAAAAACTTGTCAAAATACGGAGCTGTTTTCAAGGGAAAACAGCCCCTGATTTTCAGAAGTTTTTTGAGCAACTTGCGTATTTCGCTGCGTTTTCGTGGCGTTTTTTACGGCCGTTTTTGGAGCTGTTTTCATCGGAGTCTATGAGAAAACGGCTCCAAAAACGTCCCAAAAAGTGTCCTGCACTTCTTTTGACGAGCCGTCATTTTACGCGCCGTATTTTGACAGCGACGCGTAAAATGACAGGTCGTCTGAACAGAACATCGTAAGACCCATTGCAAGCAATGGGCAGATGTTTGCCGACGTATTAGAGCCGTCTTTTCAGGCGTAATTCGAGGCCCTAAATGAGTCAACCACAGACCACACCAAGACACCCCGACGTACGTTTCACCGTCAGCTTTTTCAAGGGATCTTAAAGGGGTTGTCCACTTGAAATAACTTTTTCCCTATGACCTATTGAGTCTTATAAAGGCTTTAGGATGGGGGTTCATAGGACCCCCCACTTTCCAAACGGTTATAGCGTATTGTACAGATCTGCCATAAGGGTCTATTCATGGTCAGATCCCGGGTTATGCCGCGGTTTTAAGAAAATTGCAGCACAAATTACGATATAACAGCGACATGTGAAAATTCCCGAAATATCTTTGACTGGAATACAACTTTATGGAGTCAAAGGAGTTTCTGGTTTTATATAAGGCCCCGTGCGCACAACAGTACAATTTGTCCGTAATTGCGGACCAATTCACTTCTATTGACCCCCGACACCTTCCCGTATGCGGGAAGGTGTCCAGGCCGTAGAAAGCCTCTGCAATAGATAGGACATGTCCTATATTTTGCTTTTTATGGATCGTGCTATGGGAGCATTGGCCGAAAATGCGGATGGCTGTCCGCGGCTGCCAGCGGACGGCCGTGCCCGTAATCGCGGACAGTGATTACCCGCCACTGCCTTATGCATGAGGCCTAAAGCTTAACCATTGTATAAGGAAAAGTTCTGCAATTTTCTAATATACAATTCCTCACTATTTTCAAGATCTCTGCTTGCTTACAGTGAATGGAACCCTTGTTTACATTCAAAGGCTGAAAACCGTCCTTATCATGCGCAACTGATGCAAATGAACATCCATGCCAAAATCTGTGATGGAGTCCGCGTGCCGATATTGTAGCCGATCCTGGCAAAGATCAGAAAACGGATACAACATGTTGTGTAATTGGAAATCCGCAGCATGCCCAGAATCCTCATGAGGATTTTTTACTGTTTGTAAATGGGATACATTCAATTACTATTTACTGTACTGAGAATGCTCTGTACCTTCTGTTGCAAATTTTTGGCGATAATATTGTAACCGAAATTCCGCAACAAATATGCAAGGTGTAAAAGACAGGAGAAAGCGCTAAAACGGTTATAAGCCCTGCACCTGTAGGAATTGGACCCATGAACGGAATCCAAACTGAAACCAACGGAAACCATAGGTTCAAATGGTTTCGGTTTGTCACAGTTGTGTAAGGGTTCTGTCATTTTGACGGAATGAATGGCGCAGTTGACTACAGTATTGATTCCGTGAAAACGACAGAACCCTTACACAACGGTGTAACCATTTGCACCGGATCCGTCACCATTGAAATCAATAGTGATGCAAACGGAAACCTAAAGTTTCCATTTGTTTCAGTCAGGGTTCCGTTCACGGGTTCCCCTGACGGAAAACTCAGACGGAACGCCTGAACGGAGCCCCGACGCAGATGTGAACGAAGACTAACCCTTTAGGCCCTGTTCACATGGAGTTTTTTTGCAGGCAGAAAATTCTGCCTCAAAATTCCGTCTGGAATTTTGAGGCAGATTTAGATCTGCCTGCACGCCGTTTGCCGCATTTTTTGCAGCGTTTTTTGCCCACGGCCATTGAGCGCCGCAGGCATAAACGCCGCGTAAAACGCTTTCTCTGCCTCCCATCAATGGGAGGTCAGAGACGTAAATGCCCGAAGATGGGGCATGTCGCTTCTTTTTCCTGCGAGATGGTTTTTCCGCTCGCGGGAAAAAACGTCTCTGCCTCCCATTGAAATCAATGGGAGGCATTTTCGGCTGTTTTTTGGCGCGTTTTCCGACGCGGTTCCTGCATCAAAAAACGTGTAAAAAAACTCTGTGTGAACAGGGCCTTAAAGGGGTATTTTCATTACAGACGTTTTTGGCATATGAGAGTTACCAAACAGGGGGGCGCACTTGCTCAGCTGTTTCCGTAATCTTACCAGGGGACCCCTGTTCTGGATGTAGCTGTGGGTTTCAGAAGTGATCAGACATTTATGGCATATAATCCATAATGGGAATACCCCTTTAAAACTGTTTAACCCCTTACCGACATTTGACATAACTGTTTGTCATAGTCGGTAGGGAGGAGTATGGAGCGGGCTCACTGGCTGGTCCAGCTCCATATGCCGTGGGTGTCAGCTGTGCATTACAGCTGACACCCATCTCTAACAACTGAACTCAATGGTGACGGAAACCTAGCTAATGGTTTCCGTCTGTCACCTTTGTGACAGGGTTCCGACGTTTTTATGGAATCAATGGTCCGGTTGACTTTCCGCTGAGGGGTTAACCCGACGTAAACCTCTGACGGAACCCCTGAGCAGAAACGAACGCTGATGTGAACACAGCCTAAGCCGTTAGACAGATAAAGCCCCCTGTGTCACTCCTTTGCCCCACCCTGTGATGTGATCGCGGGTGACAATGGTTGTCATGGCAACCTGGGGGCCTTCATTAGGCCCCAGGCTGCCATGTTTGCGCTCGTATTTAGCCCTTCCAGAGGGATAAGACATAAGTGTCGCAGTGTATTGTACCAAATGATTCGCTTTTTCAATTCCGCTACCGGGACAAAAAAATAAAAACAGTTAAATAATTTGTATCGCCGCATCCGTAAAAATTCAAACAATTTTAAAATAACTTACAAGGTGAACGGTGAAATTGCGTTTTTTTTCTACCATAACTCCCATACAAATTGGAAAACAAAGTGATCAACAAGTCGTATGTACCCCAACATGTACCAATAAAAACGACTGCTCGCCCCACAAAAAAATAAGCCCCGCAATGCTCCACTGACGGGAAAATAAAAATGATGGATCTCAGAATTTGGCGACACAAAACAAATTTGTTTTAGGCCGCATGCACACCACCGTATTCTCATCTATGTGTAAATACTGTGCGCAATACGGATCCATAGTCATCCGTATAGTATAGTGCGTTTCATTCACTAAAGATCTGCCTGTAAAAAGAGCCTTTGTGCCCATGTCCCCACGTTAACACTTCCTGTCCCAGTACTCTGCCAGTTCAGTGTTATCATAGGAACCAGTCAGAATCCAGCTTTTTTTCTAGCCTAGGTAAGACAAATGAAAAGACATATCTAAATGGTTGTTATGAGGCCCGGTATCCCTATGATAATACTGAGCACAAGACAGGAAGTGTTGTCAGGGGGATACAGAAGCTCTTCTCACAGGAGTCCTGTAACTGCAACCTCTAATAACTCTGCACATGAATAAGACATTTACGTACATTTTCAGTCTTAATCTTCCGTCAGGTTTTAGTTATATCTGTTATTGGGAAAGCTGGGTGACAACTTAATGTAGTTACCATTGCAGCTCCCACAGGGGTTGTCACCCAGCTTTCCCAGCTTAGCAATGGGGTTAGATTGCTGCGTAATTAGACCGGTTTTCCAATTAGGAGCCTGGGAATGCCGCCATATTTGTTGTCACCCAGCTTTTCCAGAAGCCTGCATAGACATTTGTCAGCAGACCACAACTCTGGGTCCTTTTTCATTCCTTTTTTTTGCGCCATGACCTGTGATATCAGTAATATAGATGAATATTTTAGTACACTGTCTGATTTTCGCCTGCGTGGACGTGGTAGCGGTCGGCTTCACGTCATGTTTTGGTTTATTTTAACCCTTTACCCAGCTTTGCGGATGACAGGATTGTACTGGTACCTCCGCCAGGAGCAGGAATTTGGGATAATGATTCCCACATGTAGGAATGGCAGCAGTAGGGCCAGGCCTGGAAGAATGTTGGTGGCTCCATCTGTTTCCCACCTGCCCCTTCTTCACCCTCCTCATCACAGCCAGTATAGAGAGGGGTCTGTTCTGGGACTGGCAGGGTCTCTGATCAGCAGCCAAGCGGAATGTGTGCCTGTGCCTTTAACTTTCAATTCAATACATTTATACTTCAGTCCATCCTCTTCTATTCTGCTCTGTTTCTGGGAAAGTTGGGTGCAAATTATATGGCGCCTTTTACCGCCACCAAAGCCGGGATGCTATGGTACCGTATACCCACTGCTCTCCTAATGCTGAAAAACTAGCAATTTACCATTCAGAAGCCAGGGAAAGCTGGGTGTCAACAACATAACTTCTCTTCTGTAAGACTATGAAGTCTATTCTGTCTTTATGAAAAGTTGGGTGGCACACCTATGTATATAGGAGTATGGCATGAAGCTTTAGATGCCCAGACTTTCCATACAATTCTCCGCCCCTGGAGGTCCATCATTGCCTAGTCATGTCATGATTTATTCTGCTCCCTCATAATACTGCAGATTTTCCTTTCAGAGGTTCGGTAAAGCTGGGTGACAATCTCACATCCTCTTCTGTAAAGTTTTTCTATTAAAAGCTGGGTGGCAACTAATATGTCCTTCATCAAAGCTCCCCTTGGGGTTGTCACCCAGCTTTCCTAGACTCCTGAATGGCAATGAAATTGCCAGTTAGAGTACCTCCATAAATAGTGTGAATCAAAGTGCCCCATGAATGGTGTCAGCATGAGAGCCCCTATGTATAGTGCCAGTCAAAGTGCCCCTATAACAGTACCAGAGATCCCCCATGAATATTGCCATCCAGAGTGCCCCCATGAATAGTTCTAGCAGGAGTGCCTCATTAAAAAAAAAAAATGAGCCAAAATACCCCTCATTATAGTGCCAGTCAGAGTGCCCCCATAAATAATGCTAATCAGAGTGCCCCCATGAACGGTGTCAGAATGAGAGACCCCATGTATAGTGCCAGTCAAAGTGCCCCTTTAACAGTGCCAGGGAGCCCCCATATACATTGCCATCCCAAGAGACCCCTTGAATAGTTCTATCAGAAGTGCCTCATGAATAATGTCAGAGTACCTCTCATTATAGTGCCAGTGAGAGTACCCCCATAAATAGTGCCAATCAGAGTGCCCCAATGAACAGTGCCAGCATATGAACCGCTATGAATAGTGTCAGTCAAAGTACCTCTTTACATCAGGGACTCCCCATAAATACTAGTACCAGTCAAAGTGCCCCTATAACAGTGCCCAGAGATCCCCCATGAATATTGCCATCCTGAGAGCCTCCTTGAATACTTCCACTAGGAGTGCCTCATGAATGATGTGAGCGGGAGTGCCCACCCAAAAAATAGTGTAAATTAGAGTGCCCCCATGAATAGTGTAAATTAGAGTGCCCCCATGAATAGTGTAAATTAGAGTGCCCCCGCGAATAGTGTAAATTAGAGTGCCCCCATGAATAGTGTAAATTAGAGTGCCCCCATGAATAGTGTAAATTAGAGTGCCCCCATGAATAGTGTAAATTAGAGTGCCCCCATGAATAGTGTAAATTAGAGTGCCCCCATGAATAGTGTAAATTAGAGTGCCCCCATGAATAGTGTAAATTAGAGTGCCCCCATGAATAGTGCCAGATGGAGTGCACACATTAGCTGTGACTGATCCCCATTTGGCAGACAGACTCCCTGCCTGCCAGGAGTCTAGAAAGTCGCCTTTTTTGTGTAGAAGGCCGACCTGGACTGTATGGGACTGTATGTTGTTAGGCCTACTCCTGCCCATGGAACCTATAGGTCCTATGTCACCTCTGCAAGCAATATATCTACACTACTGGGTAGAGGGCGCAAACTAGAAAAGAAATACACAGTAATGCTCGGTCCCTAGTCCCTACCCCCCACCCCCCCACACACACATATATATACTGAGCCTCATACACTGCTGTATACTCATGCCGAGCACAGACATATGTTGTCTTCTCCACACATGGAGCGGAGGAAATATTTCCCGTACAGCAGGGGATAGGATTTCATAGCAGGGGGTTACACACTGGAGGTTATTTATTAATACTTGCAGAGTACGGCTGTGACCCACCTTCATTATTGACAATACGGCTGGGCCCTCGGGGTCCTATGATATCCCAATACCCACATTGCGGCTGCCTAGTATTAGTGATCAGATTACTGCCAGCTGAAAAAACACAGCGACTCCTTAGCTACTGTTCACACGCAAACGCCAACGCAAAATACGTCTAAAATTACGGCGCTTTTCAGGCGAAAACAGCTCCTGAGTTTCAGACGTATTTGCAAGTACTCGCGTTTTTCGCGGCGTCCATTACGGACGTTATTGGAGCGGTTTTTCAATGGAGTCAATGAAAAACGTCTCCAAAAACGTCCAAAGAAGTGTCCTGCACTTCTTTGACGCGGGCGTATTTTTACGCGCCGTCTTTTGACAGCGACACGTAAAATGACACCTCGTCTGAACAGAACATCGTAAGACCCATTGCAAGCAATGGGCAGATGTTGGCAGACGTAATGGAGCCGTCTTTTCAGGCGTAATTCGAGACGTAAAACGCCTGAATTACGTCTGAAAATAGGCCGTGTGAACATACCCTTATAGTTATATAAAAGCCTATCCGGAGGTCTTGCTACATCTTCCACTTTAAGGATATTTGTCATCATTATTAGGGCTTGTCTACACATAATGGATTTGCCGCGGAGAATTTCCGCAGCATTTCCGCATCATCTAGTTTACAATCCGTTGTGGATAATCTGCACCATTACATGTGGTTTTTTTTTACTGCGGGATTTTTTGGTGTGTTTTTTTCAAGGTCTGTGTGATGTTGATATTTCTTCTTCCCGTGATGTCATTTTCACCCCTGTAAGAAATTCTGCCGGCCTTTCCGCAGCAAATTCCGCAGAACATTGTAGTTGGCTGCAGAATTTTTGTTCCTCATTGATATCAACGGGGAAAAAAACGCAGGAAGTCAGTCCGCTTTCCGCAGCAATAATTGACATGCGCCGCGGGTGAAATTCTGGACTGAATTATTCCGCAGCGGGTGGATGACATTTGTTTAATCACACCCACTTTCCTGCTACTGTATTACGCTGCGTATTTTCCGTCCGCAATTTTGGACGGAAAATACGCTGCAATTCTGTTACGTGTTGACAAGCCCTTCGTTTTCTTTCCTGGATTAGTCTATAAAATCTGCTCATTCATTTCTAGATTTACCTGTAATCTACCGCCATGTTGGGGCAAATGGGCCTTGCCCATTAGGTTAGGGATGTTTGTGGAGAGTTACAACTGTGTTGCAACAATGTACATAAAAATACTAACTGTTGAATTAGTATTCAACATTTTTTGTACTGAATAGGGAAGGCCAAGCTGAGGCAGCCAGAGATCATCACGTCGTGGTCATGGCTTCACATAGAGAACAGTTTCTCTGCAGTCTGTAAACTTTTCTGTGACACAGAAAACAATTTTGTCAAAAAAGATACATTTGTGTGCGCCACAGATTAACGTTTTGATTGTAATTTAATTTTGTGAAAATAGAATTCCATTTTGAGAAATTTGGGTTTTCTCCTGTCCAGTTTCTTTACTTTGTGTTTTTACTAAATACATTTTGTGTTTACAAAATGAATTTTGTACTACACAATGCTCCATACAAAATGCATTTTGTACTAAGCTGTACGTATGGAGCTCTTCCAAGAGCATTACATTGGAGTATAGGGTTTTCACAAGATGCAATGTGATATATTTCATAATTCCAGATGTTTTTTTTCACAGGCCGCCATTAGCTGTCTTGACTCAGCATTGAGAAGTAAGATCTGTACGAAGAAAACTTGCGTCACATTTTGTGTCTGGAAGCGATTTATCCTAATAGGTTCAATTAGTGAGAATTCTTCTACCCAGATCTAAAAGATATAAGGAATAAGGAGGCCCTGACAGTAGTAAAGAGGGGGCACTGAGGGTCCGGTGTCATGCAGATTGTAAGGCCAGGCTTCTGCTTATAAGAACTTGGCAGGAAGACGTTGGAACGGTTTCCTCGCTCTGACCAGGGAGTCACACCCTGTGTTCACTGTGATTTTCCTCTCTTTAAATGAAGTCATTTTCTGCATATGGAAAAGTCATAATCGGCTCGTGAGGAGGTGGAGGGGTAGGTGCTCGATATTAATATGGAATAAATAAGGAGTGTTTGGGAAATATTTATACTTAAGAATAATCTCGCAAAAATAGAAAAAATATGTAATAAGTTAGTAAGAAAAATTAGTAAAAAATTGCTAAACATACGGTAGGACTGCAGGAAGAATACGTACATTTTTACCAGCAGCTCTAGGAACTATTACTAAACCTGCCCTTATGGTGAACCCCATTGCGGTACCACAAGTAAAAATTATGTTTTTGTGATTTTGTAATGCCATAGTGATTCTTATTAAAGAGACAAACAGAGGTTAATCTGCAACATAATCTCAATAGGCAGGGCATGCTGTAGTTTAAAATAAAAAAGGGAAAATGTCTCAAAACTTTCATCGTTTTTGGCTTCTATAAAATCCCATTTGCTACAAAGGCAAAAATGGGCACTAACGTAAATTACCATAATGGCCAAACTGCATAAAAAATGGTGCCTTAAAGCTGGTCATAGACTTTAGAGGATATAGGCCTAGATGAATGATTCAGATTTAGGAGGATTTTGTCATTTTGTTGGTCCCGAGTTAAAAATTTGCTTTGTTGTGTTGGAATTTTTAAGTCACACCCCTTTCAGTCTGGGACTGACCCTAAACAGCATAGAAATGCCCCATTATTTGAAAATATGCATTAGCATCGCTTCTTTAAGGTCCCGTTTACAGTAGCGAAAACTGGACTGTCGGGTAAAATGAAAAAACTGGTCTTGCTTCACCTTTGCGACCAATCAGAGCTCAGGTTTGATTTATTAAACTGCTCTGGAAAAGTAAAAGCTGCACTTTGATTGGTTGGTAGTACAGTTAGACAGTTCTTATAAATGAGATTTATCATAATTAGTACAGAGGAAAAGTGGAGCAGCTGACCATTTCATCCAATCAGATTCCAGCTCTCATTTTTCAAAGTCCTTTTGGAAAATAAGAGCTGGAATCTGATTGGCTGCAATTGGCAACTGCTCAATTTTTCACTTGCACGAGTTTTAAGAAATTTTCCACATTGTGTTTTAGTATAAATTTTCGTTCCCTTTCCCATTTTTCCTTAAAAATAAAACTAAAAACCCCCTGCAAAATATAATACATGCAGTACTGGGCCGGTTTTAGGGGGAGGGCACACTGAACAATTGTGAAATTGACTACTAGGTCTTACAGAAGGAAGGGGTGTATAGGCTGGCATATTGGAGGGGGTGTTTTTAGGGTATGGGGGTCATACAATATTTACATTGGTGTTTGATTTGGCTATGAGGCATTGAAAGGGTTCATGAACGAGGCATCGCTTCCTCCACCGACAGTCATTACACCTGTTTCCTGCTCCCTGTGAAGTAGTACTGATGATGTCAGTCGTTACTCAGAACCCTAATGCAGCAGGGGCGCTTCTACACAGAAAGTGCCGCTCTGAGCTTTGAAGTCAGGTCTCACTATTTACTGACGAAAGCATCCTAATTATCTTTCCCCTGCTTTAATTCTTTAGAAATTAAAACCAATTTTATGAAGCGACTATGTGAGCCCTGCCACAGCTAACCACAATCTGTCTCTAGTGAATAGATAGGCTGCTTTCTCAATAATGTCATTGCTCCCTAGTGGATGGATAGGCTGCATTCTTAGTGATGTCATCGCTCTTTTGTGGATGGATAGGCTACATTTTCAGTGATGTCATTGGTCTTTAGTGGATGGATAAGATGCATTCTCAGTGATATCACGGCTCTCTATTCTCTGTGATGTCACCACTATCTAGTGAATGTATAAGCTGTATTCTCAGTCATGTCACCGCTCTCGAGTGAATGAATAGGCTGCATTCTAAGTGATGTCATCAGTATCTAGTGAATGGATAGACTGCATTCTCAGTGATGTCATCAGTATCTAGTGAATGGATAGGCTGCATTCTAAGTGATGTCATCAGTATCTAGTGAATGGATAGGCTGCATTCTCAGTGATGTCATCAGTATCTAGTGAATGGATAGGCTGCATTCTAAGTGATGTCATCAGTATCTAGTGAATTGATAGGCTGCATTCTAAGTGATGTCATCAGTATCTAGTGAATGGATAGGCTGCATTCTCAGTGATGTCAGTGGTCTTTAGTGGATGGATAAGATGCATTCTCAGTGATGTCACATTTCTAGTGAATTGATAGGCTACATTTTCAGTGATGTCATTGGTCTTTGGTGAATGGATAGGCTGCATTCTCAGTGATATCACGGCTCTCTATTCTCTGTGATGTCACCACTCTCTAGTGAATTGATAGGCTGCATTCTAAGTGATGTCATCAGTATCTAATGAATGGATAGGCTGCATTCTCAGTGATGTCAGTGGTCTCTAGTGAATGGATAGGCTGCATTCTCAGTGATGTCACTGCTCCCTAGTGAATGAATATGCTGCATTCTCAGTGATGTCACCGCTTTCTAGTGAATGGATAGGCTGCATTCTCAGTGATGTCACTGTTCTCTAGTGAATGGATAGGCTGCATTCTCAGTGATGTCACTTCTCTCTTGTGAATGAATATGCTGCATTCTCAGTGATGTCACCGCTTTCTAGTGAATGAATATGCTGCATTCTCAGTGATGTCACGGCTCTCTAGTGAATGGATGGCTGCATTCTCAGTGATGTCATCAGTTTCTAGTGAATGGATAGGCTGCATTATCAGTGATGTCAGTGGTCTCTAGTGAATGGATAGGCTGCATTCTCAGTGATGTCACTGGTCTCTAGTGAATGGATAGGCTGCATTATTAGTGATGTCATCAGTATCTAGTGAATGGATAGGCTGCATTCTCAGTGATGTCAGTGGTCTCTAGTGAATGGATAGGATGCATTCTAAGTGATGTCACCCCTCTCTAGTGAATGGATAGGCTGCATTCTCAGTGATGTCATCGCTCTCGAGAGAGTGGATAGGCTGCATTCTAAGTGATGTCATCAGTATCTAGTGAATGGATAGGCTGCATTCTCATTGATGTCACCGCTTTCTAGCGAATGGATAGGCTGCATTCTCAGTGATGTCACTGCACTTTAGTAAATGGTGATCATTATTAGACAGCTATAATTGTGCTATGATTTTCTGCCCTGACAACGCGTAAAGACAGAAACAAAACATATGGGAATAAATTGGGACCAAGCATTGCAGTTTCTGGCCAGGTTATTTTCCCACGAGCTCCATGCCCAGAATATCATCTCACTATCGGACTTACTGGAAGATTATTTGGTAACCCTTAGAAGAGGAGAGATGATCGTGTAGTAAAAACCTGGATAATAATGTATTACCTTGAAGCAATGGGCCCTCTCTCATCTGGGTGGAGTAGATCGGAGCACATGCCGTGTGTGTTATGAATCATTCAAGTGTCATGTGACCCTCCCTCCCCTGTCATTCACTTGTCACATAGTTTTTCCCTTTCTTCCGTGACACTGACACGTTGCTTTCTTTGCATTAATTCTCTATGTAAACACTTTCCCTTGTAACCTTATTACCTTCTATGTCAGCTGTCACCATGGCATTGTGGATCTCCGCTGTCTCCTACAGCCATGGGGGTAACTACACCATTACTATAGTCAACATATGGGCTCCAGGCCTCTAGTCTAGGGCATTATAGATGAGGGCGCAGCACAGGAACTTTATTTTTACTTATTTTTTTTGCTACTGATTCTTACTATTCTCACTCTTGTATTGGAGAGGGTATAGGGTACTATGGTGTAAACCCATGGAGGTATAGTCAAAGGCATCTATGCATAGAGGAAGCCCACTTGGAAGCTATGCATCTGTGAAGGACGGCCCCAGCCCAGTTTGATGACATCCCACTTTTACTCATGGGCGGGGCTTGTCAAGAGCTGCCCATATACACAAGTGCTGGAACATAAGCAAACAAGGGAAAAAGGGACAGCCTCCTCTTAAAGTCGGGGTGCGATGGGGTGAACAAGTACTGGGCTGTCCTGTCCTGGAGGGTTGTAGTTACAGAGACCAGAATCAAGATGGGAATGATTTTTAGTTTTTTTTATAGGGCCCCACTATTGTATACTCACTGGGTGTAATTCTGAATTTAGCTTTGGTTCACACATTATGGCTCTGTGAAAAACTCCATTTACACAATGCTGAAATTTGTTGCACAATATTCTGTCCGTTCTATTTTTATTTTTAAACTGCAGCATGTCCTGTGCCTACAGCTTGTGCGGAAGTTCTCGCCCCTTAACTTCAACGGGGAAGAAAAAATATAATGTAATTACTGATATCTCGAAATTGGAACAGCTTCTTTAAAAGGAAACATTTTTTTCTATCTATCTATCTATCTATCTATCTATCTATCTATCTATCTATCTATCTATCTATCTATCTATCTATCTATCTATCTATCTATCTATCTATCTATCTCATATCTATCTATCTATCTATCTATCTATCTATCTATCTATCTATCTATCTATCTATCTATCTATCTATCTATCTATCTATCTATCTATCTATCTATCTATCTATCTATCTATCTCATATCTATCTATCTATCTATCTATCTATCTATCTATCTATCTATCTATCTATCTATCTATCTATCTATCTATCTATCTATCTATCTATCTATCTATCTATCTATCTATCTCATATCTATCTATCTATCTATCTATCTATCTATCTATCTATCTATCTATCTATCTATCTATCTATCTATCTATCTATCTATCTATCTATCTATCTATCTATCTATCTATCTATCTCATATCTATCTATCTATCTATCTATCTATCTATCTATCTATCTATCTATCTATCTATCTATCTATCTATCTATCTATCTATCTATCTATCTATCTATCTATCTCATATCTATCTATCTATCTATCTATCTATCTATCTATCTATCTATCTATCTATCTATCTATCTATCTATCTATCTATCTATCTATCTATCTATCTCATATCTATCTATCTATCTATCTATCTATCTATCTATCTATCTATCTATCTATCTATCTATCTATCTATCTATCTATCTATCTATCTATCTATCTATCTATCTATCTATCTATCTATCTATCTATCTATCTATCTATCTCATATCTATCTATCTGCCGATCGCTCAACTCTTTCAGCACCCTGGACAGTGACTATTTACTGACGTCGCCTAGCAACACTCCCGTAATTATGGGTGCACACACGTAGTCACCCGTAATTGCGGGAGCCCCATTGACTTCCTCAGTCTGGCTGTAGACCTAGAAATACATAGGTCCAGCCAGAATGAAGAAATGTCATGTCAAAAAAGCAAGACGCATCCGCAGCACACATAACATGTGCATGACAGCTGCGGACTTCATTGCGGAATTTAGAATCTCCATTGAAGTCAATGGAGAAAATCCGCCATGAGTCCGCAACCAGTCCGCCACACGTCCGCAACAGACAGAGCATGCTGTGGACACCAAATTCCGCACCGCAGCCTATGGTCTGCAGCGGAATTGTCCGCAAAGTGCAAACGAACCCAACCACAAAGCTGTGGAAGGCAATGGAGAAACGGGTCCGCTGCGGATTTCCAGAGCAATTCCGCTACGTCTGGCCATGCCCTTATAGTAAAGAATCCCTTCTGTGATGATGGAGAAATCTTCTTCTTCTAGATGTAAAAAGAAAGATCTCTGTACTGTCCAATTATATATTTGTTCATTTTAATTAGATCGCCCCTTGGCCAGAACTTGAGCAGTATAATTTGTCAATCAGCCCATTCCCGCCGCAGCCATTTTTCAGATTTTCATTTTCGTTTTTTCCTCCCCACCCTCCAAAAGCCATAACTTTTTTATTTTTCCGTCGATAAAGTCCTATGAGGGCTTGATTTTTGCGGGACGAGTTGTAGTTATTCGTAGCGCCATTTATTGTGCCGTATAATGTACTAGGAAATGGTAAAAAAAAATATTTGTGGGGTAGAAAATGGAAAAAACAGCGATTCCACCATGGTTTTTTGTGCTTCGTTTTTACGGAATTCACTGTACAATTAAAACAACATGTCAGCTTTATTCTGTGAGTCAATACGATTACGGCGATGCCAAATATATATAGTGTTTTCCATATTTTACTACTTTTACAAGTAAAAACCGAAGTGTAAAAAAGAAAGTTTATTTTACGTCGCCAAATTCCGAGAGCCATAACTTTTTATTTTTCTGTCGATAAGCGGTATGAGGGCTTATTGTTTGCGGGATAAGCTGTAGTTTTTAATGATACCATTTTGGGGTACATGTGACGGTTTGATCACTTTTTATTTCATTTTTTGTGTTAGACGAGGTGACCTAAAAATAGCGATTCTGGCGTTGACAATTATTTTTTTTTACGGCGTTCACCGTGCAGGTTAAATAAAGATATATTGTAATAGTTCAGACTTTCACGGACGCGGCGATATTAATTATGTTTATTATTTTTTTTTACTATGCTCTAGTGGGGAAAAAGTTGTTTTTTTGTAACTTTTAATTTTTACATTTTTTTTACATAAAAAAAACCCTTTATTTGACTAATTTTATACTTTTTTTATTAGTCCACATCGGGGACTTCAACCAGCGATCGTTAGATCGCATGCACTATATACTACAATACTAATGTGTTGCAGTATATCGTGATTCTGACAGGACGGAGATGGCGGACCTGGGGGCCTTCATTAGGCCCCCAGGCAGCCGTAGCAAGCATCGCCCCCCCCACCCCCCCCCCACCCCGATTGCATTGCGGGGGGCGTGATGACCTGATAGAGGGGGTCGTCCCCTCTAACGATTTAAATGCTGCAGTCGCTATTGACCGTGGCATTTAACGAGTTAAACGAGCGGGATCGCTCGTTACTCTGAAGTGTCGCCGACACCCGCATCGTATGGAGCGGGTTCATTCCATGAGCCCGTTCCATAATTCCCCTACCCGACTTTGGCCTATGGATACGTCAAATGTCGGGAAGGGGTTAATTACCTTTTACATAATAAAAAGAAGAGGGCCCAATACTGCCCCCTATGGTACCCCCCTGGTAACTGTGACCAATCTGAGGATTTTCTATTAATATAGCTACACCCCAGCATCTCAGAGCGCTATCATAATGTACAAACAATGCTACCCCAAAGTCACAAAACCAGCTCTGCTTCATCTTCATTACAGACCCGAAGGACCTTTGTTTCAACTTGTTATCACCGTGTTCCAGCTAAATACTGAAGCAATGATGCTGTATCTTCCAGATTACAAAACAATGACATCATTCTAATCCAGAAATAAAATCTAATCACATTACGTCAATGTTTTTACTGAAAAATATCCATGTAAAAATATATATATGGCACACGGGCAATAGATGGCAGCCATAGAAGCGGTCAATAAGCTTCTAGTTGTACTATTTTTTCTATTCTACTGCTTAGCCTGTGTAAGTGTCAGTCTATACTGCAATTCTGGAATTCTATTCATGAACCATAGAGATCAGTTTTTTCAGTTTTTTTTTTTGTCATGTAATGAGTAAATGATATTCCAGTATATCAGCTCTGCTACATCTGAGGCTGCAATCTACATGGGCTCCCGGTAGTGAATATATTCATCATAATTTCATTTATGGCTCAACCCTACAACGCAAATTTGAAAAAAATATTTTTTAGGGACTGGATATTTGTCCACAGTCGAACAAAATTTGTAAATACTCTTTCATTATTATTATTATTTTTGTTTTTTATATTTTATCATGTTTAGGAAAAGCTGTGTGACAACCAATATGGCCACCGTAGGAAATGATCACCCAAATTTCCCAGCATCCTCAGCAGCAAATCTAACTGGTTGTGAAACCATATTGCAGTAGGGAATGAATAGTAGGAAAAGTCACCATTCAGGAGTTTGGGAAAGCTGGGTGACAGACCCTATGGCAGCTCTGAAGGTTGTCCTAATTGTTGACACTGAGACAAGCGAAGACGAGACTGAAGGAATTACTAGAACTTATTTCCCATTCTGTTTTCTTATTTAAAGTGACAGAATCTTATTAGAAATGTAAGATTTTGGCTTTGGAGACGCCTATGAATGCCATTTGGCAGTGAAACTCCCTCCTGGCGAACACTGATCATAGAAGCAACGGGACTTACAGATACTTCACTCCGTCAGATGTCCGAGCTCCCAGATTCCTGCACATGTGATTCAGCAGAAAATCATAAAGTAATAAAGACAAATCAATACTATGTCACCGCCACACTTCTCACTCAGGGCATGGCCCCACGTGGTGTATTTCTTCCGCAACTGTCCGCACCAATGCCGCACATAATCTGCGTTGCAGATTCTGTGGCGGATCTGCCCAAAATGTGCAGAAAATTGATGCGGACTAGCTGCTGCGGACTGCGGTAAAAGTGCTTCCCTTCTCTCTATCAGTGCAGGATAGAGAGAAGGGACAGCACTTTCCCTAGTGAAAGTAAACGAATTTCATACTTACGGGCCGTTGTCTTGGTGACGCGTCCCTCTTTCGGCATCCAGCCCGACCTCCCTGGATGACGCGGCAGTCCATGTGACCGCTGCAGCCTGTGCTTGGCCTGTGATTGGCTGCAGCCGTCACTTAGACTGAAACGTCATCCTGGGAAGCCGGACTGGAGACAGAAGCAGGGAGTTCTCGGTAAGTATGAACTTATATTTTTTTACAGGTTGCTGTATATTGTGATCGGTAGTCACTGTCCAGGGTGCAGAAACAGTTACTGCCGATCGCTTAACTCTTTCAGCACCCTGGACAGTGACTAATTACAGACGTCTCCTAGCAACGCTCCCGTCATTACGGGAGCCCCATTGACTTCCGCAGTCTGGCTGTAGACCTAGAAATACATAGGTCCAGCCAGAATGAAGAAATGTCATGGTAGTAAAAACAATACGCTCCGCAGCACACATAACATGTGCATGACAGCTGCGGACTTCATTGCGGAAATTAGAATCTCCATTGAAGTCAATGGAGAAATTCCGCCATGAGTCCGCAACCAGTCCGCCACTGCTCCGCAACAGACAGAGCATGCTGCGGACACCAAATTCCGCACCGCAGCCTATGCTCCGCAGCGGAATTATCTGCAACGTGCAAACGAACCCAACCACAAAGCTGTGGAAGGCAATGAAGAAACGTGTCCGCTGCTGAATTCCAGAGCAATTCCGCTACGTGTGGCCATGCCCTTATAGTAGTTATATTCTTGTATATAGGAGGCAGTATAATAGTAGTTATGTTCTTGTATATAGGAGACAGTATTATAGTAGTTATATTCTTGTATATAGGAGCAGTATTATAGTAGCTATATTCTTGTATATAGGAGCAGTATTATAGTAGTTATATTCTTGTATATAGGAGCAGTATTATAGTAGTTATATTCTTGTATATAGGGGCAGTATTATAGTAGTTATATTCTTATATAAAGGGGCAGTATTATAGTAGTTACATTCTTGTATATAGGAGCAGTATTATAGTAGTTATATTCTTGTATATAGAGAGCAGTATTATAGTAGTTATATTCTTGTATATAGGGGCAGTATTATAGTAGTTATATTCTTATATAAAGGGGCAGTATTATAGTAGTTACTTTCTTGTATATAGGAGCAGTATTATAGTAGTTATATTCTTGTATATAGGGGCAGTATTATAGTAGTTATATTCTTATATATAGAGAGCAGTATTATAGTAGTTATATTCTTGTATATAGGGGCAGTATTATAGTAGTTATATTCTTATATAAAGGGGCAGTATTATAGTTATATTCTTGTATATAGGAGCAGTATTATAGTATTTATATTCTTGTATATAGGGGCAGTATTATAGTAGTTATATTCTTGTATATAGGGGCTGTATTATAGTAGTTATATTCCTGTATATAGGGGCAGTACTATAGTAGTTATATTCTTGTATATAGGAGCAGTATTATAGTAGTTACATTCTTGTATATAGGAGCAGTATTATAGTAGTTATATTCTTGTATATAGGGGCAGTATTATAGTAGTTATATTCTTATAGATAGGGGGCAGTATTATAGTAGTTATATTCTTGTATATAGGAGCAGTATTATAGTAGTTATATTCTTGTATATAGGGGCAGTATTATAGTAGTTATATTCTTATATATAGAGAGCAGTATTATAGTAGTTATATTCTTGTATATAGGGGCAGTATTATAGTAGTTATATTCTTATATAAAGGGGCAGTATTATAGTTATATTCTTGTATATAGGAGCAGTATTATAGTATTTATATTCTTGTATATAGGGGCAGTATTATAGTAGTTATATTCTTGTATATAGGGGCTGTATTATAGTAGTTATATTCCTGTATATAGGGGCAGTACTATAGTAGTTATATTCTTGTATATAGGAGCAGTATTATAGTAGTTACATTCTTGTATATAGGAGCAGTATTATAGTAGTTATATTCTTGTATATAGGGGCAGTATTATAGTAGTTATATTCTTGTATATAGGGGGCAGTATTATAGTAGTTATATTCTTGTATATAGGAGCAGTGTTATAGTAGTTATATTCTTGTATATAGGAGCAGTATTATAGTAGTTATATTCTTGTATATAGGGGCAGTATTATAGTAGTTATATTCTTGTATATAGGAGCAGTATTATAGTAGTTATATTCTTGTATATAAGAGCAGTAGTATAGTAGTTATATTCTTATATATAGGGGGCAGTATTATAGTAGTTATATTCTTGTATATAGGGGCAGTATTATAGTAGTTATATTCTTGTATATAGGAGGCAGTATTATAGTAGTTATATTCTTGTATATAGGGGCAGTATTATAGTAGTTATATTCTTGTATATAGGAGGCAGTATTATAGTAGTTATATTCTTGTATATAGGAGCAGTATTATAGTAGTTATAATCTTGTATATAGGGAGTATTATTGTAGTTATATTCTTGTATATAGGGGGCAGTATTATAGTAGTTATATTCTTGTATATAGGGGCAGTATTATAGTAGTTATATTCTTGTATATTGGGGCTGTATTATAGTAGTTATATTCTTGTATATAGGGGCAGTATTATAGTAGTTATATTCTTGTATATAGGAGGCAGTATTATAGTAGTTATATTCTTGTATATAGGGGCAGTATAAGGCTGGGTTCACACGTGGCGGAATTTCACTAGAATTCCGCTGCGGACACTCCGCAGCGTTAATCCGCAGCGGAGCCGTTTCTCCATTGACTTCCACTTTTATTTAGCAGTGTTCGTTTAGACGATGCGTAAAATTCCGCTGCGGAGCATAGGCTGCGGAGCGGAATTTGGTGTCCGCAGCATGCTCTGTCTGTTGCGGAGCAGTGGCGGACTGGTTGCGGACTCATGGCGGAATTTCTCCATTGACTTCAATGGAGATTCTAATTTCCGCAATGAAGTCCGCAGCTGTCATGCACATGTTATGTGTGCTGCGGATGCGTCTTGCTTTTTTGCCATGACATTTCTTCATTCTGGCTGGACCTATGTATTTCTAGGTCTACAGCCAGAATGAGGAAGTCAATGGGGCTCCCGTAATTACGGGAGCGTTGCTAGGCGACGTCAGTAAATAGTCACTGTCCAGGGTGCTGAAAGAGTTAAGCGATCGGCAGTAACTGTTTCTGCCCCCTGGACAGTGACTACCCATCCCAATATACAGCAACCTGTAAAAAAATTGAAGTTCATACTTACCGAGAACTCCCTGCTTCTGTCTCCAGTCCGGCTTCCCAGGATGACGTTTCAGTCTAAGTGACGGCTGCAGCCAATCACAGGCTGCAGCGGTCACATGGACTGCCGCGTCATCCAGGGAGGTCGGGCTGGGTGCCGAAAGAGGGACGCGTCACCAAGACAACGGTCGGTAAGTATGAAATTCGTTTACTTTCACTAGGGAAAGTGCTATTCTTGTATATAGTGGCAGTATTATAGTAGTTATATTCTTGTATATAGTGGCAGTATTATAGTAGTTATATTCTTGTATATAGGGGCAGTATTATAGTAGTTATATTCTTGTATATAGGGAGCAGTATTATAGTATATTTATTCTTGTATATAGGGGGCAGTATTATAGTAGTTATATTCTTGTATATAGGGGGCAGTATTATAGTAGTTATATTCTTGTATATAGGGGCAGTATTATAGTAGTTATATTCTTGTATATATGGAGCAGTATTATAGTAGTTATATTCTTGTATATAGGGGGCAGTATTATAGTAGTTATATTCTTGTATATAGGGAGCAGTATTATAGTAGTTATATTCTTGTATATAGGGGCAGTATTATAGTAGTTATATTCTTGTATATAGGGGCAGTATTATAGTAGTTATATTCTTGTATATAGGGGCAGTATTATAGTAGTTATATTCTTGTATATATAGGGCAGTATTATAGTAGTTATATTCTTGTATATAGGAGCAGTATTATAGTAGTTATATTCTTGTATATAGGGGGCAGTATTATAGTAGTTATATTCTTGTATATAGTGAGCAGTATTATAGTAGTTATATTCTTGTATATAGGGGGCAGTATTATAGTAGTTATATTCTTGTATATAGGGGCAGTATTATAGTAGTTATATTCTTGTACATAGAGGGCAGTATTATATTAGTTATATTCTTGTATATAGGGGGCAGTATTATAGTAGTTATATTCTTGTATATAGGAGCAGTATTATAGTAGTTATATTCTTGTATATAGGGGCAGTATTATAGTAGTTATATTCTTGTATATAGAAGCAGTATTATAGTAGTTATATTCTTGTACATAGGGGGCAGTATTATAGTAGTTATATTCTTGTATATAGGGGGCAGTAATATAGTAGTTATATTCTTGTATATAGGGGCAGTGTTATAGTCGTTATATTCTTGTACATAAGTGGCTTTAATAGTTATATTGTACGTAAGGTGAAGTATGATAGTAGTTATTTCTTTGTATATACAGAGCAAAGTGTTCCTCTGACTTGGTTTATGGGCATAGTTGGCAGGCTGGCGGATCATGTTGCTTGATATCTAGTTGGCATGAGTGGGACGATAGGAAGCCACTCTGCTTTGGCCAAGTTATTTAGATAAAAGGCTAGTATAATAAACTACATTTTTGCCCGGGATAAAGGAAAGTCTTGCTTTTGGGGAGATGAAGGGGTTAAGTTGAACGAGCAGATATGAAAACTTGGACTGTGTGGAGAGATTTCTGCCAAGAACTTTCCTCATAATAAAATGAAAACTGACAACATTTATTGATAAAATTGTATATAATCCATGTTTCCCTCCTCCTGCCAAAACTGGCTGCGCTGGCCTCTGCTGACTCCGGAGCACGTTGCGCTATATAGTGAGTACAGTCATTATGTGTGAAGACTTAAAGGGACAGTAACCAGCTTTCTTCTATTCTATATTTGCTGTGTAGTTAAATACAATCTATTGTTCCCTGTTATCAGCTTGTTAAAGCTGGGAAATAGCTGACTGTAGTGTTCTTCAGCGGGATGAGAGACAAGAATTGCAGAAAGATCGCTGCCCCCCGCACGATCTCTACTTTATACCACAAATCTCCAATGCTTATTACTTCCAGGAGCATTAACATCCGCACGTGTAACTGATATGAACAGTCCTTTTTGTTTTTTTTTGCTTTATATATGAAGTACTTCTATTTGCATTTTAAGTTTAGTATTAGTATCCTCACATTGGTCCTCCCAAATGTACTTTTTAGCTGGATGTCGTTGACCGTATGCAGCCCCAATGCAGAGGAGTGATATTAGCACTCATTAGTGTAAGCATCCTATTGATTGTTTAGGATCTGTCATGGAGCCATATCAGAGGCAGAGATTGTTTTACGGTAATTGGGGCCCTGGGCAACAAGCAAAGAAGCCCTTCCCCCCTGTTCGCCATTTATAGACAGTTCTTCTCGTAAGGCTCCATATGTAACAGAAATATATATTCACTCAAATGTTTCTACTACCATATAATAATTTCACAACACCGCCATTCGGTGCCCATATAATGCTGCCATATAGTGCCCACTTAACTCTGACTATATTTCTAGTCCAATCCCTGGGAGGCCCTAGGACAGGAGCCCAGTGAATTTGCACCGATTCACACCCCTGGTCAGAAAATAACATTGGGGGGGTCTGAGCACTGGGGCGCCCACATATCGCTAAAAAAAAGGCTCCACAGCTTCATTGCAGTCAAAGGCGAAGCTAAGAGCACAGGTCTGGGGTTATCAATTTGCACAGGGTTTTCCGGGATTGCACCTTGATAGGGGGTGTAGCTATAGGGGTGCATAGGTAGCAGTCACACCCGGGCCCTGGAGCCTGAGGGGCCCCAAAAGCTCCTCAGCCGCATAAATAGACACCAGTAATATAAATTATATATGGTAGGTGGGGGCCTTGTTATACATTTTGACCCCTCTCGTCTGGGTGCCGCACAAAGCCCCCGTTAAAGATAGTTCCTCCCTGTAGATTGTGCCATACAGCCCCCCTGTAGATAGTGCCCCCCACCTGCCCCTTGTAGATAGTGCCACACAGACCCCCCTTGTAGACAGCGCCCCCAACTCCCCTTGTAGATAGTGCCATACAACCACCCCCACATAGTTAGTGCCATACATCCCGGAGGGCAGCACGGGCCTCCTCATGCTGCGGGCCCCGTAGCACTGGTTCCAGGGGTTGGACCCTAACTAGTCACACATTGCTCGCCGATCCTAAAGATAGATCATCAATTTAAGATCCCGGAAAACCCTTTTAAATTTGGGTGTCCATAGACATAATGACAGTGACTAACAATCCGACCCTAAATGTCAAACATTAAAGGGGTATTCCGGGTCAAGAATAGTCCAACTTATTTTACATTTTGGGAGAGGAGAAAAATCCATATTCGGCAATGAAAGTGACCCAGTAGCAAAGGGGATGCGATAAACGAAGTCATCTACGGCCCCATAGCCTCTATTGTGTGTGTGGACTTGCTCCGAGGCAGATCAGCCATGATAATTGACATCAGAGAGTAGTTTCCTGTGTGACAGAGCGTTGGGTGTGGCGGCGGGTTAGATACTCGCCCGTTTATTTACATTCCATGACACTATATGAAGCAGCCCACTATGCAGTCATTCCCGGGCACCAGAAACACTATCTCATCCCCGGGGACAAAGACGGGGGAGGGGTGGAAAAACTAGAAATCTTTCCGATGCTTCCCTTCTCCTCTATACAATGACTGCAAACACATTATGACATTATAATCCACACTCAGCCCATAGCATATTGGGGCCCCTGAAAGGTAACAGCTAAGGGGCCCTTCCTCGTGTCACCAACTCCATATACCTTATCACAATACCAAAGACAAATTACGTCTAACTTTGAATCTCACCTTATAACTTTAGTCAATCTCCAGTAAAAGTATGTGAACATATATTTTTGGTGGCCTGTGGAGTGCTCATAAATGTCAGTGGTCGTTACCTAGCAACAGGTGCAGTAGGAAATGGGTGACAACACCCGCAGGACCCGTCTGTAGAAGGGTGACGTGTATTCATGAAGTGTCACCAGTACTTTGGCCCAGAGGCGTAGCTAGGTTCTCCAGCACCCGGGGCAAAGATTCAGTTTGCCCCCCCACCTGAACCTCTTTCCCGACATCTCCTTCCCCCTCGCCATGTTTGTTTCCTCTACCAATCAATGAGGTGTCATTTTTATTCCACTTTTTTTTTTTATGTAACTCGAGCATAAAGCCATTTGTACATATTACAAGCAATATATTTCTGTATATAACACCAGAACCAAGATCATTACATATATACAACACCAGAACCAAGCTCATTGCATATATACAACACCAGAACAAAGCTCATTACATAAATGCAGCACCAGAACAAAGCTCATTACATATATACAGCACCAGAACGAACCTCAGTACATATATACAGCACCAGAACAAAGCTCAGTACATAAATACAGCACCAGAACAAAGCTCAATACATATATACAACACCAGAACCAAGCTCAGTACATAAATACAGCACCAGAACCAAGCTCATTACATATATACAGCACCAGAATGAAGCTCATTACATGTGCACAACACCAGAACCAAGCTCATTACATATATACAGCACCAGAACAAGGCTCATTGCATATATACAACACCAGAACAAAGCTCATTACATATATGCAGCACCAGAACAAAGCTAATTACATATATACAGCACCAGAACAAACCTCAGTACATATATACAGCACCAGAACAAAGCTCAGTGCAATACCAGAACCAAGATCAATCCATATATACAACACCAGAACCAAGCTCAGTACATAAATACAACAGCAACACAAATACAGCTCAATTTAGTGCAACCCCTGTCGTATAGGTTTGCACTTAATTGTAAACAGCTCCCAGCATGGCCCAAACAATGGTAAGGATATGCTGGGTGATGCTGTTTCACATAAAAAAAAAAATCATACCACCCATCATCTCGCTGCAGATCATACAGTGACTACATTACTGATTAGAGACAGAATAAAAATTTAGATTAAGTGACTCACAGGTGACGTCAGATTCTAGTTGCTATTTTTCTCTTTTCTTCTCCATCCGGTCCAGGCCTCTATGACGACTTCTCCCGGCCACATCACATTTCTGCAGTTTGCCGCTCTGATGTCTTCAGCTTCTCACTTTTCAAACATTTCTGCACATATAAACGAAGATAAAGTTCTCATGGTGTCAGACACTGTGCCCCCAAATATAATAGCTCCATACACTGTGTCCCACACACACACCATGCCCCCTGTAGATAGTGCCCCCCATAGAGCCCCCTGTAGATAGTGCTCTACATAGATCCTGCTGTAGATAGTGACCCTCATAGAACCCCTGTAGATAGTACCCCACATACGGCCCCCTGTAGATAGTGCTCCACATATAGCCCACCCCTGTATATATTGTCCAAGATATAGTCCAACCCTGTAGATAGTGGCTCACATATAGCTCCCCTTATAGATAGTGCTCCACATATAGCCCACCCCTGTATATAGTGTCCAATATATAGCCCACCCCTGTAGATAGTGCCCTACATATATCTCCCCCTATAAATAGTGCTCCACATATACCTCACTCCTGTAAATAGTTCCTCACATATAGCTCCCCCTATAGTGCTTTGCATATAGCCCACCCCTGTATATAGCTCCCCCTGTAGATAGAGCCGACCCCTGTAGATAATGCCACTCACATTTTTATTAGGATAATAAAAAAAACAACTTTACATACTCACTTTAATCCCTTTCCTGCGCCGTCCGTTGGCAATACAGACCTGCGTTCTTCAGAGCAGGGCTGCTGGGGTTGAACGCCGCAAGCGCCACCACCCCCTCAGAGTGGCAGAAGGCCGCCATCATGGACGGTGCGGCCCTTGTGCCCCCCCACCTTCCCTCTTAGTTGCACCTGGGGCAAATGCCACCCTAGCTACGCCCCTTCTTTGGCCTCATGGATCTGTCCAGGGAAGACGGTTGCTGGTGATTAAAGTTTGGCGATTTTCTTGATTGACTATTCTAGGGAGCCCAATTTTCGCTTCCTTTACACCAAAAAATCAGAATCTGATGGATTTTTTGCGATTGTCGTGTCACAGTTGCAGCAACCTGTGGGTTGCAACGCTGCCACATTGACTTTGATTACCTGCGATGCGGACAGGGCGCCACAGCGATCTTTGGCTGCGTGATACGTTTCGAGGGCAAAGTTGGTGTGCAGCGCTACCCTAATGATTGTCTATGTTGTGACATGTAACCTAAAGTGACGGCTACACGACCGTCGGCAACAAAAAACGTGGTGAATTTCGTTTCACAGGTAGCCCGTTGCACGCGACATGGGTTTCCGAGCAACTTGGTTGCGAAAGGTCTTTATAAGTTCATGGCAAAAAAAATCAGGAGTCGCAGTCGCATGCAAGTCTCACACAAATCTCACCCAAAAAAAGTGGCATACAAATCGCATACCTTTTTTTGTCGCACGCCGCATGTGATTTGATATCGAGTGACACATGTGTAGCCCAAGCCTAAGGGTATGTTCACACGTACAATAAAAAACGGCTGAAAATGATTGAGCTGTTTTCAGGGGAAAACAGCCTCTGATTTCCAGCCAATTTTGTAGCCCCAAAAATTTTTTGGGGAGGCGTTTTAGTGCTGTTTTTCTATTGACACAATGAAAAACGGCTCAAGAAATGACACGCTCGTTCTTTTTCTTACGCACCGTTTTTTAATACAGTGGCGTAAAAACACGCCCCTGTCAGAACTAAACGCCGTTTTTCCCATTGAATTCATTGCGCAGATGTTTATAGGCGTTCAGATACCGTTTTTTTCAGGCGTATTTCGATGCCAAAGGACTTGGATGGTGATTTGTCCCTATGATACACCTGAACTGACGGAACACATAACAGTATGCGCGGCTGTCTAATGAAAGCTCCTGCTCTACTGGCCCGGATTTAACCCTTTCATCGTCATGGTGAATAGTAACTGCAACACATTCAGAGGGGTCTCCCCCTGTTCATGAAATTACAGGGCTCCCCTGTAGTGCGAACAGGGACTGAAGACCCCTGGGGGACCTAGAAGAGACCCCAGGGCTGTCTTTACACATTGCCTGCTGTTAGGGCCTCTATTTTGATGATACAGAACATAATTCACCAAAAAAAAAACCCTACAAGTAGAGATGTGACCACCCTTAAAGGGGTTTTCCATGTTCTGACAGTTCTGACAACTGATGACCTATTCACTGGATAGGTCATCAGTATATGATCGGTGCGTGTCCGACACCCGGACCCCACACCGATCCGCCATTCCGGCTGCCTCCGGGTGTCGGACACCCACGGATCATATACTCATGACCTATTCAGTGGATAGGTCATCCGTTGTCAGAATTGTGGAAAAACCCTTTAAGTTTTCTGGAATTATGTTGAGTCATACAATTTGTCATGATACCAATTCAATACAGTCTGGCGCCATCTAGTAAAAAAAATATATACGTTAAACATATATGTTTTTTTACATGGTTTTTACTATGGTCGCTCATGGCATCCGTCGGAGGTACACGTTCTTTTACATGTATGTTTAACATCTTGCGCCATACATGTCTGGTTTACAGATAACTTAAAGGGATTGTCCACTACTGGACAACTGATGACCTATCCACCGGATAGGTCATCAGCACATGATCTGTGGGGGTCTGACACCCGGATCCCGAACCGTTGAGCCGCTCCAGCTACCTCCGAGCACCGGTCGTCCATGCCAGAAGCATATGGCTCCGGCCACTGAATAGCAGTCGAGCTGCAGCACTGTTCAAGTGAATAGGAGCAGAGTTACAGTTCTGCAGCATGGCCGCTATGCTATATACGGAGCCAACTGCTCCCGGCTCCATACATGGCATAATGGGCTATAACATCCGGTGCCCAGGGATAGCCGGAGCGGCTTAACGGTGCGGGGTCCGGGTGTCAGACCCGCACCGATGATATACTGATGACCTATCCGGTGGATAGTTGTTCAGCAGTGGACAACCCCTTTAAGGTAGGACACATCTGTATTACCTGTAGGTATCCCCACGACCCTAATAACCTGAGGAATTGATTTAACAGGTTATTTAGTGTGAACCGTAAAAGATATAAAAATGAAGAAGTTGTTTTTTCCCATATACTCCATGCTACAAATAAATACAATGATATTACTTACACAGTAATGTATATGTCCCCCAAAATGAAGGGGTTAAAGGGGCTTTTCTATGATGCTATGGGCAGTTCTCCATAACAAAGCTGTTTCTTATTAGGACGCATCAGGGGTCCGTATTTTGGGACCATAAAAAAGGTTATTTAGGGGCATTTGTATTGTTTTGCCCCCCCCATTGGGCATTTGTACATGAATGCTTAAGGTATCCTGGCATTCGTACATCTATAGTGGATATGCCCTTTAAAAAATCCCAGCCACAGCTAGTAAAAAGTGAAACCTGAATAAAAGACTCATAAAACGGCACTATTTTAGGGATCGGTGACAATAACATTTGCCGTGGATGACTATTTACGGAGAGGAACTGTCACTGATGGCCAGCTCTTATTCCAATGCCCGTAGGCAGGATTTATGGGCCGCTATAACAGGGGCATCACCATGGCTATTAAAACATACACAAGGGTTATCTGCCCCATGCCATGCTACAACCTGGGTAATAATTCACTTATATATTGCAGATTAATTCCTCTAGGACCTTTCTATTTAGTAATGTCTGAGTTATCTTGATCTTCTATATAAGATATTGAAGCCAGGTGACAATCACTAATAACAGCCATTATAGTCCCTTAAAGGATTGTCACGCTGCGTTCTTCTGATTCTGATTGATATAAAACTCCACTTTGATATGTAGAGTAACAATCTTCCCCTTCTACCTCTCTCTCTGCAAATTCGCTGCTTGTGTGTCAGTCTTCACTGTAGCTCTAGCATTATATTCATAAACCAGACTGTACACGATGGACAGATGTATATTTAGTCATAATTAGTATTATCCAATAAGGGACAGGAAAATGTTACAAAATGTAGAGCATTCTGTAATTACAATCCATGTTTACAATGACCGACAGCTTGATTTTCTTGCTCCACAAAAAGCGCAGTGTCACTTGGTTGATTACTACAAAGACACTGATGATATCACAGAAACTTAGACGCCTGTCTAGACTGACATATCACAGGCTTTTCCCTAAAGCTAAAGGACAAGACCTAACAAACTAGAAAGGAGGAGAGGACAATTAAGTAAGATTCAGTAATGCTGGTATAACCTGGGTATCTTCTGTATATAATTTATATATGTACAGCTGGTATAAGTTATACATCTTCTAGTATATAGTGATATGGAGCATGCTGGTATAACCTGGGTATCTTCTGTATATAATTATATATGTACAGCTGGTATAAGTTATACATCTTCCTGTATACAGTGATATGGAGCATGCTAGTATAACCTGGGTATCTTCTGTATATAATTATATATGTACAGCTGGTATAAGTTATACATCTTCTTGTATATAGTGATATGGAGCATGCTGGTATAACCTGGGTATCTTCTGTATATAATTATATATGTACAGCTGGTATAAGTTATACATCTTCTTGTATACAGTGATTTGGAGCATGCTGGTATAACCTGGGTATCTTCTGTATATAATTATATATGTACAGCTGGTATAAGTTACACATCTTCCTGTATATAGTGATATGGAGCATGCTGGTATAACCTGGTTATCTTCTGTATATAATTATATATGTACAGCTGGTATAAGTTACACATCTTCCTGTATATAGTGATATGGAGCATGCTGGTATAACCTGGTTATCTTCTGTATATAATTATATATGCACAGCTGGTATAAGTTATACATCTTCTTGTATATAGTGATATGGAGCATGCTGGTATAACCTGGGTATCTTCTGTATATAATTATATATGTACAGCTGGTATAAGTTATACATCTTCTTGTATTTAGTGATATGGAGCATGCTGGTATAACCTGGGTATCTTCTGTATATAATTATATATGTACAGCTGGTATAAGTTATACATCTTCTTGTATATAGTGATATGGAGCATGCTGGTATAACCTGGGTATCTCCTGTATATAATTATATATGTACAGCAGGTATAAGTTATACATCTTCTTGTATATAGTGATATAGAGCATGCTGGTATAACCTGGGTATCTTCTGTATGTAATTATATATGTACAGCTGGTATAAGTTATACATCTTCTTGTATATAGTGATATGGAGCATGCTGGTATAACCTGGGTATCTTCTGTATATAATTATATATGTACAGCAGGTATAAGTTATACATCTTCTTGTATATAGTGATATAGAGCATGCTGGTATAACCTGGGTATCTTCTGTATATAATTATATATGTACAGCTGGTATAAGTTATACATCTTCTTGTATATAGTGATATGGAGCATGCTGGTATAACCTGGGTATCTTCTGTATGTAATTATATATGTACAGCTGGTATAAGTTATACATCTTCTTGTATATAGTGATATGGAGCATGCTGGTATAACCTTGGTATCTTCTGTATATAATTATATATGTACAGCTGGTATAAGTTATGCATCTTCTTGTATATAGTGATATGGAGCATGCTGGTATAACCTGGGTATCTTCTTGTATATAATTATATATGTACAGCTGGTATAAGTTATACATCTTCTTGTATATAGTGATATGGAGCATGCTGGTATAACCTTGGTATCTTCTGTATATAATTATATATGTACAGCTGGTATAAGTTATACATCTTCTTGTATATAGTGATATGGAGCATGCTGGTATAACCCGGGTATCTTCTATATATAATTATATATGTACAGCTGGTATAAGTTATACATCTTCTTGTATATAGTGATATGGAACATGCTGGTGTAACCTGGGTATCTTCTGTATATAATTATATATGTATAGCTGGTATAAGTTATACATCTTCCTGTATATAGTGATATGGAGCATGCTGGTATAACCTGGGTATCTTCTGTATATAATTATATATGTACAGCTGGTATAAGTTATACATCTTCTTGTATATAGTGATATGGAGCATGCTGGTATAACCTGGGTATCTTCTGTATATAATTATATATGTACAGCTGCTATAAATTATACATCTTCTTGTACATAGTGATATGGAGCATGCTGGTATAACCTGGGTATCTTCTGTATATAATTATATATGTACAGCTGGTATAAGTTATATATCTTCTTGTATATAGTGATATGGAGCATGCTGGTATAACCTGGGTATCTTCTGTATAGAATTATATATGTACAGCTGGTATAAGTTATACATCTCCTTGTATATAGCGATATGGAGCATGCTGGTATAACCTGGGTATCTTCTGTATATAATTATATATGTACAGCTGGTATAAGTTCTACATCTTCTTGTATATAGTGATATGGAGCTTGCTGGTATAACATGGGCATCTTCTGTATAGAATTATATATGTACAGCTGGTATAAGTTCTACATCTTCTTGTATATAGTGATATGGAGCATGCTGGTATAACCTGGGTATCTTCTGTATATAATTATATATGTACAGCTGGTATAAGTTATATATCTTCTTGTATATAGTGATATGGAGCATGCTGGTATAACCTGGGTATCTTCTGTATATAATTATATATGTACAGCTGGTATAAGTTATACATCTTCTTGTATATAGTGATATGGAGCATGCTGGTATAACCTGGGTATCTTCTGTATATAATTATATATGTACAGCTGGTGTAAGTTATACATCTTCTTGTATATAGTGATATGGAGCACGCTGGTATAACCTGGGTATCTTCTGTATATAATTATATATGTACAGCTGGTGTAAGTTATACATCTTCTTGTATATAGTGATATGGAGCATGCTGGTATAACCTGGGTATCTTCTGTATATAATTATATATGTACAGCTGGTATAAGTTATACATCTCTTGTATATAGTGATATGGAGCATGCTGGTATAACCTGGGTATCTTCTGTATATAATTATATATGTACAGCTGGTATAAGTTATACATCTCTTGTAAATACTGATATGGAGCATGCTGATATAACCTGTGTATCTTCTGTATATAATTATATATGTACAGCTGGTATAAGTTATACAGCTTCCTGTATATAGTGATATGGAGCATGCTGGTATAACCTGGGTATCTTCTAGATATAATTTATATATGTACAGCTGATATAAGTTATACATCTTCTTGTATATAGTGATATGGAGCATGCTGCTATAACCTGGGCATCTTCTGTATATAATTATATATGTACAGCTGGTATAAGTTATACATCTTCTTGTATATAGTGATATGGAGCATGCTGGTATAACCTGGGTATCTTCTGTATATAATTATATATGTACAGCTGGTATAAGTTATACATCTTCTTGTATATAGTGATATGGAACATGCTGGTATAACCTGGGCATCTTCTGTATATAATTATATATGTACAGCTGGTATAAGTTATACATCTTCTAGTATATAGTGATATGGAGCATGCTGGTATAACCTGGGTATATTCTGTATATAATTATATATGTACAGCTGGTATAAGTTATACATCTTCTTGTATATAGTGATATGGAGCATGCTGGTATACCCTGGGTATCTTCTGTATATAATTATATATGTACAGCTGGTATAAGTTATACATCTTCTTGTATATAGTGATATGGAGCATGCTGGTATAACCTGGGTATCTTCTGTATATAATTATATATGTACAGCTGGTATAAGTTATACATCTTCTTGTATACAGTGATTTGGAGCATGCTGGTATAACCTGGGTATCTTCTGTATATAATTATATATGTACAGCTGGTATAAGTTACACATCTTCCTGTATATAGTGATATGGAGCATGCTGGTATAACCTGGTTATCTTCTGTATATAATTATATATGTACAGCTGGTATAAGTTACACATCTTCCTGTATATAGTGATATGGAGCATGCTGGTATAACCTGGTTATCTTCTGTATATAATTATATATGCACAGCTGGTATAAGTTATACATCTTCTTGTATATAGTGATATGGAGCATGCTGGTATAACCTGGGTATCTCCTGTATATAATTATATATGTACAGCAGGTATAAGTTATACATCTTCTTGTATATAGTGATATAGAGCATGCTGGTATAACCTGGGTATCTTCTGTATGTAATTATATATGTACAGCTGGTATAAGTTATACATCTTCTTGTATATAGTGATATGGAGCATGCTGGTATAACCTGGGTATCTTCTGTATATAATTATATATGTACAGCAGGTATAAGTTATACATCTTCTTGTATATAGTGATAAAGAGCATGCTGGTATAACCTGGGTATCTTCTGTATATAATTATATATGTACAGCTGGTATAAGTTATACATCTTCTTGTATATAGTGATATGGAGCATGCTGGTATAACCTGGGTATCTTCTGTATGTAATTATATATGTACAGCTGGTATAAGTTATACATCTTCTTGTATATAGTGATATGGAGCATGCTGGTATAACCTTGGTATCTTCTGTATATAATTATATATGTACAGCTGGTATAAGTTATGCATCTTCTTGTATATAGTGATATGGAGCATGCTGGTATAACCTGGGTATCTTCTTGTATATAATTATATATGTACAGCTGGTATAAGTTATACATCTTCTTGTATATAGTGATATGGAGCATGCTGGTATAACCTTGGTATCTTCTGTATATAATTATATATGTACAGCTGGTATAAGTTATACATCTTCTTGTATATAGTGATATGGAGCATGCTGGTATAACCCGGGTATCTTCTATATATAATTATATATGTACAGCTGGTATAAGTTATACATCTTCTTGTATATAGTGATATGGAACATGCTGGTATAACCTGGGTATCTTCTGTATATAATTATATATGTACAGCTGCTATAAATTATACATCTTCTTGTATATAGTGATATGGAGCATGCTGGCATAACCTGGGCATCTTCTGTATATAATTATATATGTACAGCTGGTATAAGTTATACATCTTCTTGTATATAGTGATATGGAGCATGCTGGTATAACCTGGGTATCTTCTGGTATATAATTTACATCTTCTTGTATATAGTGATATGGAGCATGCTGGTATAACATGGGTATCTTCTGTATATAATTATATATGTAAAGCTGGTATAAGTTATACATCTTCTTGTATATAGTGATATGGAGCATGCTGGTATAACCTGGGTATCTTCTGGTATATAATTTACATCTTCTTGTATATAGTGATATGGAGCATGCTGGTATAACATAGGTATCTTCTGTATATAATTATATATGTACAGCTGGTATAAGTTATACATCTTCTTGTATATAGTGATATGGAGCATGCTGGTATATCCTGGGCATCTTCTGTATATAGTTATATATGTATAGCTGCTATAAGTTATATATCTTCTTGTATATAGTGATATGGAGCATGCTGGTATAACCTGGGTATAATTATATATGTACAGCTGCTATAAGTTATACATCTTCTTGTATATAGTGATATGGAACATGCTGGTATAACCTGGGTATCTTCTGTATATAATTATATATGTACAGCTGGTATAAGTTATACATCTTCTTGTATATAGTGATATGGAGCTTGCTGGTATAACATGGGCATCTTCTGTATAGAATTATATATGTACAGCTGGTATAAGTTATATATCTTCTTGTATATAGTGATATGGAGCATGCTGGTATAACCTGGGTATCTTCTGTATATAATTATATATGTACAGCTGGTATAAGTTATACATCTTCTTGTATATAGTGATATGGAGCATGCTGGTATAACCTGGGTATCTTCTGTATATAATTATATATGTACAGCTGGTGTAAGTTATACATCTTCTTGTATATAGTGATATGGAGCACGCTGGTATAACCTGGGTATCTTCTGTATATAATTATATATGTACAGCTGGTGTAAGTTATACATCTTCTTGTATATAGTGATATGGAGCATGCTGGTATAACCTGGGTATCTTCTGTATATAATTATATATGTACAGCTGGTATAAGTTATACATCTCTTGTATATAGTGATATGGAGCATGCTGGTATAACCTGGGTATCTTCTGTATATAATTATATATGTACAGCTGGTATAAGTTATACATCTCTTGTAAATACTGATATGGAGCATGCTGATATAACCTGTGTATCTTCTGTATATAATTATATATGTACAGCTGGTATAAGTTATACAGCTTCCTGTATATAGTGATATGGAGCATGCTGGTATAACCTGGGTATCTTCTAGATATAATTTATATATGTACAGCTGATATAAGTTATACATCTTCTTGTATATAGTGATATGGAGCATGCTGCTATAACCTGGGCATCTTCTGTATATAATTATATATGTACAGCTGGTATAAGTTATACAGCTTCCTGTATATAGTGATATGGAGCATGCTGGTATAACCTGGGTATCTTCTAGATATAATTTATATATGTACAGCTGATATAAGTTATACATCTTCTTGTATATAGTGATATGGAGCATGCTGCTATAACCTGGGCATCTTCTGTATATAATTATATATGTACAGCTGGTATAAGTTATACATCTTCTTGTATATAGTGATATGGAGCATGCTGGTATAACCTGGGTATCTTCTGTATATAATTATATATGTACAGCTGGTATAAGTTATACATCTTCTTGTATATAGTGATATGGAACATGCTGGTATAACCTGGGTATCTTCTGTATATAATTATATATGTACAGCTGCTATAAATTATACATCTTCTTGTATATAGTGATATGGAGCATGCTGGTATAACCTGGGTATCTTCTGTATATAATTATATATGTACAGCTGGTATAAGTTATATATCTTCTTGTATATAGTGATATGGAGCATGCTGGTATAACCTGGGTATCTTCTGTATAGAATTATATATGTACAGCTGGTATAAGTTATACATCTTCTTGTATATAGTGATATGGAGCTTGCTGGTATAACATGGGCATCTTCTTTATAGAATTATATATGTACAGCTGGTATAAGTTATATATCTTCTTGTATATAGTGATATGGAGCATGCTGGTATAACCTGGGTATCTTCTGTATATAATTATATATGTACAGCTGGTATAAGTTATACATCTTCTTGTATATAGTGATATGGAACATGCTGGTATAACCTGGGTATCTTCTGTATATAATTATATATGTACAGCTGGTATAAGTTATACATCTTCTTGTATATAGTCATATGGAGCATGCTGGTATAACCTGGGTATCTCCTGTATATAATTACATATGTACAGCTGGTATAAGTTATACATCTTCTTGTATATAGTGATATGGAGCATGCTGGTATAACCTGGGTATCTTCTGTATATAATTATATATGTACAGCTGGTATAAGTTATACATCTTCTTGTATATAGTGATATGGAGCATGCTGGTATAACCTGGGTATCTCCTGTATATAATTATATATGTACAGCTGGTATAAGTTACACATCTTCTTGTATATAGTGATATGGAGCATGCTGGTATAACCTGGGTATCTTCTGTATAAAATTTATATATGTACAGCTGGTATAAGTTATATATCTTCTTGTATATAGTGATATGGAGCATGCTGGTATAACCTGGTATCTTCTGTATATAATTATATATGTACAGCTGGTATAAGTTATACATCTTCTTGTATATAGTGATATGGAGCATGCTGGTATAACCTGGGTATCTTCTGTATATAATTATATATGTACAGCTGGTATAAGTTATACATCTTCCTGTATATAGTGATATGGAGCATGCTGGTATAACCTGGGCATCTTCTGTATATGATTATATATGTACAGCTGGTATAAGTTATACATCTTCTTGTATACAGTGATATGGAGCATGCTGGTATAACCTGGATATCTTCTAGATATAATTATATATGTACAGCTGGTATAAGTTATACATCTTCTTGTATACAGTGATATGGAGCACGCTGGTATAACCTGGGTATCTTCTGTATATAATTATATATGTACAGCTGGCACAAGTTATACATCTTCTTGTATATAGTGATATGGAGCATGCTGGTATAACCTGGGTATCTTCTGTATATAATATATATGTACAGCTGGTATAAGTTATACATCTTCTTGTATGTAGTGATATGGAGCATGCTGGTATAACCTGGGTATCTTTTGTATATAATTATATATGTACAGCTGGTATAAGTTATACATCTTCTTGTATATAGTGATATGGAGCATGCTGGTATAACCTGGGTATCTTCTGGTATATAATTTACATCTTCTTGTATATAGTGATATGGAGCATGCTGGTATAACATAGGTATCTTCTGTATATAATTATATATGTACAGCTGGTATAAGTTATACATCTTCTTGTATATAGTGATATGGAGCATGCTGGTATATCCTGGGCATCTTCTGTATATAGTTATATATGTACAGCTGCTATAAGTTATATATCTTCTTGTATATAGTGATATGGAGCATGCTGGTATAACCTGGGTATAATTATATATGTACAGCTGCTATAAGTTATACATCTTCTTGTATATAGTGATATGGAGCATGCTGGTATGACCTGGGTGTCTTCTGTATATAATTATATATGTGCAGCTGGTATAAGTTATGCATCTTCTTGTATGTAGTGATATGGAGCATGCTGGTATAACCTGGGTATCTTCTGTATATAATTATATATGTACAGCTGGTATAAGTTATACATATTCTTGTATATAGTGATATGGAGCATGCTGGTATAACCTGAGTATCTTCTGTATATAATTATATATGTACAGCTGGTATAAGTTATACATCTTCCTGTATATAGTGATATGGAGCATGCTGGTATAACCTGAGTATCTTCTGTATATAATTATATATGTACTGCTGGTATAAGTTATACATCTTCTTGTATATAGTGATATGAAGCATGCGGGTATAACCTGGGTATCTTCTGTATATAATTATATATGTACAGCTGGTATAAGTTATACATCTTCTTGTATATAGTGATATGGAACATGCTGGTATAACCTGGGTATCTTCTGTATATAATTATATATGTACAGCTGGTATAAGTTATACATCTTCTTGTATATAGTGATATGGAGCATGCTGGTATAACCTGGGTATCTTCTGTATGCACAGCTGGTATAAGTTATACATCTTCTTGTATATAGTGATATGGAGCATGCTGGTATAACCTGGGTATCTTCTGTATATAATTATATATGTACAGCTGGTAAAAGTTATACATCTTCTTGTATATAGTGATATAGAACATGCTGGTATAACCTGGGTATATCCTGTATATAATGATATATGTACAGCTGGTATAAGTTATACATCTTCTTGTATATAGTGATATGGTGCATGCTGGTGTAACCTGGGTATCTTCTGTATATAATTATATATGTACAGCTGGTATAAGTTATACATCTTCCTGTATATAGTGATATGGAGCATGCTGGTATAACCTGGGTATCTTCTGTATATAATTATATATGTACAGCTGGTATAAGTTATACATCTTCTTGTATATAGTGATATGGAGCATGCTGGTATAACCTGGGTATCTTCTGTATATAATTATATATGTACAGCTGGTATAAGTTATACATCTTCTTGTATATATTGATATGGAGCATGCTGGTCTAACCTGGGTATCATCTGTACATAATTATATATGTACAGCTGGTATAAGTTATATATCTTCTTGTATATAGTGATATGGAGCATGCTGGTATAACCTGGGTATCTTCTGGTATATAATTATATATGTATAGCTGGTATAAGTTATACATCTTCTTGTATATAGTGATATGGAGCATGCTGGTATATCCTGGGCATCTTCTGTATATAATTATATATGTACAGCTGCTATAAGTTATACATCTTCTTGTATATAGTGATATGGAGCATGCTGGTATGACCTGGGTGTCTTCTGTATATAATTATATATGTGCAGCTGGCATAAGTTATACATCTTCTTGTATATAGTGATATGGAGCTTGCTGGTATAACATGGGCATCTTCTGTATAGAATTATATATGTACAGCTGGTATAAGTTATATATCTTCTTGTATATAGTGATATGGAGCATGCTGGTATAACCTGGGTATCTTCTGTATATAATTATATATGTACAGCTGGTATAAGTTATACATCTTCTTGTATATAGTGATATGGAGCATGCTGGTATAACCTGGGTATCTTCTGTATATAATTATATATGTACAGCTGGTGTAAGTTATACATCTTCTTGTATATAGTGATATGGAGCACGCTGGTATAACCTGGGTATCTTCTGTATATAATTATATATGTACAGCTTTTGTAAGTTATACATCTTCTTGTATATAGTGATATGGAACATGCTGGTATAACCTGGGTATCTTCTGTATATAATTATATATGTACAGCTGGTATAAGTTATACATCTTCTTGTATGTAGTGATATGGAGCATGCTGGTATAACCTGGGTATCTCCTGTATATAATATATATGTACAGCTGGTAAAAGTTATACATCTTCTTGTATATAGTGATATGGAGCATTCTGGTATAACCTGGGTATCTTCTTGTATATAGTGATATGGAGCATGCTGGTATAACCTGGGTATCTTCTGTATATAAATATATATGTACAGCTGGTATAAGTTATGCATCTTCTTGCATATTGTGATATGGAGCATGCTGGTATAACCTGGGTATCTTCTGTATATAATTATATATGTGCAGCTGGTATAAGTTATACATCTTCTTGTATATAGTGATATGGAGCATGCTGGTATAACCTGGGTATCTCCTGTATATAATTATATATGTACAGCTGGTATAAGTTGTACATCTTCTTGTATATAGTGATATGGAGCATGCTGGTATAACCTGAGTATCTTCTGTATATAATTATATACGTACAGCTGGTATAAGTTATACCTCTTCTTGTATATAGTGATATGGGGCATGCTGGTATAACCTGGGCATCTTCTGTATATAATTATATACGTACAGCTGGTATAAGTTATACCTCTTCTTGTATATAGTGATATGGGGCATGCTGGTATAACCTGTGTATCTTCTGTATATAATTATATATGTACAGCTGGTATAAGTTATACATCTTCTTGTATATAGTGATATGGAGCATGCTGGTATAACCTGGGTATCTTCTTGTATATAGTGATATGGAGCATGCTGGTATAACCTGGGTATCTTCTGTATATAATTATATATGTACAGCTGGTATAAGTTATACATCTTCCTGTATATAGTAATATGGAGCATGCTGGTATAACCTGGGTATCTTCTGTATATAATTATATATGTACAGCTGGTATAAGTTATACATATTCTTGTATATAGTTATATGGAGCATGCTGGTATAACCTGGGTATCTCCTGTATATAATATATATGTACAGCTGGTATAAGTTATACATCTTCTTGTATATAGTGATATGGAGCATTCTGGTATAACCTGGGTATCTTCTGTATATAGTGATAACCATAAACCAGTGTATTCTGTTGCTCTTATGTAGACATCTTGGGTTCCTTCTGCAGCCATCTCTTATCTCTCCCATCTTCCTGTCCTCCACCCTCTTTTCTGTTCCTTCAGATGGTGCCATTTGGGGCCGACTAGATGCTCCAAACAATGGAGTATTTTCTGGACATTGTAAACACTGCTGCATGGTGAATTTGAGAATTCCTCGCCTTCCAACCCGTGATAGTAATTTCTTTCATAACTTGAGAGTTCGGTACTTTTTTTCCACTGTTTGAATGTCTCTGAGGAGAAACTTGTGCCGTGGTCTCTTGGGTTATGAGAAGGTCTTTGTTCTTTGCTTTGGATATTGTGGGATGAATTTTGCTTCCAGCTACTTGCTGAAAATGGCACTGTTCTGCGTAACCCTCTACTGAAAAGGTCTATTCTGCTATTTGGGGGTGACACAAGGAGCAGGAACCTTCCTGGAGCCTCTCTACAGTCATTATATAGAATTCTATGTTCGCTATAAGGACCTTGTGTGACTGCGAAAGCGGAAAACTCCAGATAAAGAGCAATTATATTGAGTTCAAAATCATACTTGTTCTGAGTCAGACTGTAAGGGTATGTTCACACGGCTTATTTACGGATGTAATTCGGGCATTTTCCGCCTCGATTTACGTCCGAAAATGCGGCTCCATAGCGTTGGCAAACATCTGCCCATTGAAAGCAATGGGTTTTACGTTGGTCTGTTCTCACGAGGTGTAAATTTACGCGTCGCTGTCAAAAGACGGCGCGTAAATAGACGCCCGAGTCAAAGAAGTGCCTGTCACTTCTTCAGACGTAAATGGAGCCGTTTTCCATGGAAAAACAGCTCCATTTACGTCCGTAATTGACACAGCGAAAAAGCGCCTGCACATGCCATTACGGCTGAAATTATGGTGCTGTTTTCTCCTGAAAACAGCCCCGTAATTTCAGTCGTAACGGACGCTGCCGTGTGAACATACCCTAACTACCAAACATGAAGAAGGATTTGAATGCAACACCATAATGTATCGTAAGGGCATGGTCACACGTGGAGTATTTCTGCAGACAGTGTCTGCATCAATGCCGCACATAATCTACGTTGCAGATTCCGTTGCGCCTTTGTCTAAAATGTGTAGTAAATTGCTGCGGATTATCCGTTACGTATTCAGGTGAAGAGTACTTCCTGCTGTCTTTTAAAACATTTCATCTCAGTCTGGCTGTAGACCTAGAAAAACATAGGTCCAGCAAACCAATACGCAACGCAACACACATAACATCTACGGATTTCATTGCGTAATTTTGCAACTCCATTGAAGTCAATGGAGAAATTCCGCAATAAGTCCGCAACAAGTCCGCAACACGTCCGCAACAACCATTGTATGCTGCGGACACCAAATTCCGCACCGCAGCCTATGCTCCGCAGCAGAGTTGTCCGCAACGTCTGCATGAAGATAACTAAAAAGCAGTGAAAACCAATGGACAGAGTGTCTGCAGCGGAATTCCACAGAAATTCCACCACATGTGAACATGCCCTTATAGTAGTTATATTCTTGTATATAGGGGCAGTATTATAGTAGTTATATTCTTGTATATAGGAGCAGTATTATAGTAGTTATATTCTTGTATATAGGAGCAGTATTATAGTAGATATATTCTTGTATATAGGAGCAGTATTATAGTAGTTATATTCTTGTATATAGGGGGCAGTATTATAGTAGTTATATTCTTGTATATAGGGGGCAGTATTATAGTAGTTATATTCTTGTATATAGGGGCAGTATTATAGCAGTTTTATTCTTGTATATAGGGGGCAGTAGTATAGTAGTTATATTCTTGTATATAGGAGGCAGTATTATAGTAGTTATATTCTTGTATATAGGGGGCAGTATTATAGTAGTTATATTCTTGTATATAGGAGCAGTATTATAGTAGTTATATTCTTGTATATTAAATAGGGGCAGTATTATAGTAGTTATATTCTTGTATATAGGAGCAGTATTATAGTAGTTATATTCATGTATATAGGAGGCAGTATTATAGTAGTTATATTCTTATATATAGGGGTAGTATTATAGTAGTTATATTCTTGTATATAGGGGCAGTATTATAGTAGTTATATTCTTTTATATAGGGGCAGTATTATAGTAGTTATATTCCTGTATATAGGGGGCAGTATTATAGTAGTTATATTCTTGTATATAGGGACAGTATTATAGTAGTTATATTCTTGTATATAGGGGGCAGTATTATAGTAGTTATATTCTTGTATATAGGGGACAGTATTATAGTAGTTATATTCTTGTATATAGGAGCAGTATTATAGTAGTTATATTCTTGTATATAGGAGGCAGTATTATAGTAGTTATATTCTTATATATAGGGGGCAGTATTATAGTAGTAATATTCTTGTATATAGGAGCAGTATTATAGTAGTTATATTCTTGTATATAGGGGCAGTATTATAGTAGTTATATTCTTGTATATAGGGGGCAGTATTATAGTAGTTATATTCTTGTATATAGGGGGCAGTATTATAGTAGTTATATTCTTGTATATAGGAGGCAGTATTATAGTAGTTATATTCTTGTATATAGGAGCAGTATTATAGTAGTTATATTCTTGTATATAGGTGGCAGTATTATAGTAGTTATATTTTTGTATATAGGAGCAGTATTATAGTAGTTATATTCTTGTATATAGTGGCAGTATTATAGTAGTTATATTCTTGTATATAGGGGGCAGTATTATAGTAGTTACATTCTTGTATATAGGGGGCAGTATTATAGTAGTTATATTCTTGTATATAGGGGGCAGTATTATAGTAGTTATATTCTTGTATATAGGGGCAGTATTATAGTAGTAATGTTCTTGTATATAGGAGCAGTATTATAGTAGTTATATTCTTGTATATAGGAGCAGTATTATAGTAGTTATATTCTTGTATATATGGGCAGTATTATAGTAGTTATATTCTTGTATATAGGGGCAGTATTATGGTAGTTATATTCTTGTATGTAGGGGGCAGTATTATAGTAGTTATATTCTTGTATATAGGGGCAGTATTATAGTAGTTATATTCTTGTATATAGGGGGTAGTATTACAGTAGTTATATTCTTGTATATAGGGGGCAGCATTATAGTAATATAATGTTTGTACTTAGGAGCAGTATTTTACTAGTTTATATTCTTGAATGAGAATAAATTCCATTCTTTCTTTGACATGTAGATGGGATATTCAGTGTAAAACTTGGTGTATAAGCTTAGCCTTGGGAATGTTTTTTGGTCCTATGACAATAATGTGGATCGTGACAGGAAGTGAATGTCAAGGTCAGGAGATTTTAAAGCACAAATGGAACCACCAACTACGATATTGATTATATGGAACACTTAACCTCTTATGTGCTTCATTCGGTGACCTCCCAACCCGGCAATGAAACAAATGGATTATTTAGGATGGAGTCAGAGGAGTCTCATCCATTCCTGAACAGTTGTCATTGATTGATCGCCATGTGCTTCGGCCCATCCTCAGTATAACACAATTACTCATTCCTCAGTCATTTCCAAAACCAGATGGAACGAGAAGTAAAATTCTGTGGTAATTTGTTTAGGGACGGATTCTCTTAGAATTGACAATTAGTGAACAATGGCTGCATATGAGCCCCGGACTGGCCCCTCAGAGTCGGACCCTGAATAAAAAGAGTAAAATAAACCCATGAACCTCGTGTCAGGCAGAATCCGCAGCTGTCGCGTGATTTATGATTTCCATTATGTGTCAGACAGAACTGATCGAGGTCCCGGCGTGTTTCATAGATTTCATTACTATTTGCCCCCAGCTGCTGTCGTGTACTGGGTGTTCACAATAGGCACTTATGGCCTGAGGGGTGTAGGGAATGTTCTCCGGAGTGGAGCACCTGTCTGTAATGGCAGTACCCAAACCCGTATCCATTTGGAGCATCCCTAGGACCCTTTGGTGAATATTACCTATGTATTGGGTTATCAACGTTTAATTCCTGACCTCCAGCATTGGATCATTACCCCCGGTCGTTTTCCAAAGTGTCCACCAAAGGCTCCCAAAACAATAGTGTGCCCTAAGTAGCATCTTTATTGCCCACATAAATTGTAATATATATTGCATAGAAAAGTTGTAGCAACACTGCCCCCATAGGGAGCTGCCTGCCCAAGCGACATCGTCTCCGTAAGTGCCAGCCCCACTTTTCCCATACTTGTCACCCACAAGGTGCCAAAACATAGCAACCACAGTGCGTCCATATGTACCAGCCACAGTATGCCCTTACATTCCAGTGACAGTATATCCATATGCTCCAGTCCCAAAGTCTCCATTAGTGTCAGCCACAGTGTGCCCAAAAGTGCCAGCCACACAGCTTGCCCAGATTGACAGCCCGTTGCCCCTAAAGTTGCCAGCCATATTATGCCCTTTGTGTCTGTGTTTTTCTAGTCTTCTGTATCTTGTGTTTTTTGTTTTATCAATTTTTTGATCTGTAAAATGAAACTTTTACAAATCACAAAGTATTAAAACTCTTTTTGACGTACATGCTCCTCCATAATTGCAGCTATTTGTCACATTGAGATGTACCGGTATCCGTCTGCTGTATTTGTGGGGTTAATATTAACGTAGGTGAGATACTATGCCTTGTAGTGTAAAATATAATAATTATTGTAGTAAACGAATAGTTGAAGTCTAAATATCTGTTTCTGCATTGCAACAAGCTCCACCCCTTTTCGGGTCTGAGAACGAGGGCGGTCTTATGACATTGTGATGGTCTCTAGTATTTCCGGTAAAGAAAATCTGCAGTATTTACATTACGTGTCAACTGACACTTAAGGGTATGTTCACACGGCCTATTTACGGACGTAATTCGGGCGTTTTTGCCCCGAATTACGTCTGAAAATAGCGCCTCAATAGCGTTGACAAACATCTGTCCATTGAAAGCAATGGGCAGACGTTTGTCTGTTCACACGAGGCGTAAAATACGCGCCGCTGTCAAATGACGGCGCGTAAATAGATGCCCGCGTCAAAGAAGTGACCTGTCACTTCTTTGGCCGTAATTGGAGCCGTTATTCATTGACTCCAATGAATAGCAGCGCCAATTACGTCCGTAATGGACGCGGCGTTCAAGCGCCTGCACATGCCGTTACGGCTGAAATTACGGGGATGTTTTCAGGCTGAAACATCCCCGTAATTTCAGCCGTTACGGACGCCCTCGTGTGAACATACCCTAAAGGTCATCCAGTGCTGTGCTCAGCAATCTATATCTCAGTGTCTCTACATCATACGTCCCAACTTTTGAATCCCTATTCGCTGGACATTTTAATATCCGCCTCTGATCCCACAAACCTCATAAAAAAAAACCAATTTGGGCTTGTATGTATAAGGCCCACCCTCTTCAAGGTCCGTTTGGCAGGATAATCCCTGCAAAAATTGGACATTTGGGACTAATGTTTTATTTCTGCTCCACCTCCCCTCTCACAGACACAGAGAGAAAGAAACTGCAGCTTCATCCCCCTCCTGCCCTCTTCATGTCTTATATTTACTGTTTTACACAAGATGGATTTTTTTGGGGACTGAGGAGGTCTCTGAACATTTACACAGAGTCTGCAGGCAGGGAAAGGGCAGGATCAGGGACGACTGTGTTAAATGTGCCGAGAGAGTGTGGTTGTCACTGCCCTTCCCCTTGATGATAGTGAGAAAAGGTAAAGTTCTTTGCGTGAGTCCTGTCCAGGCGAGAGGACGCATGACTGTGGCTCCCTGCAGCAAAGTAGCATGGACTTAGTTTTCAGGGCCATAAAAAAATTGTCTTTAGAGATATTTTTTTTTTAACTGACCCTAATGCTCTAATAATACATAGATGAAGATTGCATCCTTGTGAAAATGGAGCGTATTTTTCAGACTATGAGACACAGTTTTTAGCAAGAATAAATCTTGCTAAAAAGTCCCTGTATTTTAGAGTCGGCAATCAAGGCACGCTGGTTCAAGTCCCCTAAGGGAACTAATAAAATGTGTAAAAAAATAAAAAAAAAAGTTCAATAAATTTTCGGGAGTGTAAAAAAAAAGTAAAAAAATTTAAAGAAAAAAACAAAACTTTTTCCCATTCCCCCCCAAGCACAATGTAAAAGATTATTTAAAAATTGGTATCGCTGCATCTGTAAAAGTCTGAACTATTACAATATAGTATTATTTAACTCGCACGGTGAACGGCGTAAAAAAAAATATTTTAAAAGTTTTAAGTTTAGAAAAATAAAAAATGTAACACATGATTTGTATGACGTCTAATATAAGTTTTTGTGAGTTGTGTTTCTGATCTACTTATCATGGCATCAGTCCCGGCTGAGAGAACGCTTTATTATACAGAATAATCCCCGGCTTTGAAGCCTTGTCCTTCATGCTGTATATAACGGATTCACCTCATTTAGGATGGGACGTACCGTCTTATCTGATCTGGGATATAAAGTTACAGTATAGACACATGTAGCGGCCATGACTACAGGGATTTGCCACAAATGCAACTATTATGTAATGTATAGGACACTTTTATTGTATTGCAGATTGGAAAAGGAAAGCAAACCAACTGATTGCTTGCTGGAAACGGTTTCTAGTGCATTATGCTGTATCTAAGCCTATGATGTGTGATACTGTCTGCTAAGCTGCTGTATCTAAGCCTATCATGCGTGATACTGTCTGCTGAGCCGCTGTATCTAAGCCTATGATGTGTGATACTGTCTGCTAAGCTGCTGTATCTAAGTCTATCATGTGTGATACTGTCTGCTGAGCTGCTGTATCTAAGCCTAATATGTGTGATACTGTCTGCTGAGCCGCTGTATCTAATCCTATCATGTGTGATACTGTCTGCTGATCTGCTGTATCTAATCCTATCATGTGTGATACTGTCTGCTGATCTACTGTATCTAATCCTATCATGTGTGATATTGTCTGCTGATCTACTGTATCTAATCATATTATGTGTGATACTGTCTGCTGATCTACTGTATCTAATACTATCATGTGTGATACTGTCTGCTGATCTGCTATATCTAATCTTATAATGTGTGATACTGTCTGCTGAGTAGCTGTATCTAAGCCTATGATGTGTGATACTGTCTGCTGAGCTGCTGTATCTAAGCCCATCATGTGTGATACTGTCTGCTAAGCTGCTGTATCTAAGCCCATCATGTGTGATACTGTCTACTGAGCTGCTGTATCTAAGCCTAAAGTGTGATACTGTCCACTGAGCTGCTGTATCTAAGCCTAATATGTGTGATACGGTCTACTGAGCTGCTGTATCTAATCCTACCATGTGTGATACTGTCTGCTGATCTACTGTATCTAATCATATCATGTGTGATACTGTCTGCTGATCTGCTGTATCTAATCCTATCATGTGTGATACTGTCTGCTGATCTGCTATATCTAATCTTATAATGTGTGATACTGCCTGCTGAGTCGCTGTATCTAAGCCTATCATGTGTGATGCTGTCTTCTGAACCATGGTATCTAAGCCAATCTTGTGTGATACTGTCTTCTGAGCTGTTGTATCTAAGCTTATCCTATGTGATACTGCTGGCTGCTGAAGTGTATCTAAGCCAATCATGTGTGATGCTGTCTGCTGAGAACCACATATCCAGTATAAGAAGGGGTCCATTGACCAGTGATGTGGTGGGTGGGTTTGGGTTCATGCTCTGCATAGACAGTAGTTGGTGCCCATGGTGCCAGGCAGAGGGCAGAGGAACAATTACTTGACCAGGCGTCCATTTCCCAGCAGCTAAAGTCATATCCTGGTGAATCATGTCGTCTTAATTAACCAATTCTGTGCCAGTAGCTAATTAAGAGGAACTATTCCCCATCATGAGTAATCATTACATTTTTGCCTTCAAATTGCCGTAATTTCTAGATTTTTTTTGCCGTAGAGCGAAAATAATATGAGAAAGGGAAATAATTGTCACTTTCCCGTCAACTACGGTATGGAGCCGTGCCCGTTCTATACATAGTAAACAGGAGGCACGGCTGCTATCCTATGTGGCATTGTTGTGGCATCAGTCTAATATCTGTTAACACTCAATGCCAAGCAGCAGCTGCGAAAGTAAATATAATTTTAGTGTGCATCAAATGTGAGATAAAAACCCATAATCCAAATATAATATTGCCTCATTATTAACCCCTTATAAGGCCTCATTTTGAATATGGGCACAACGGTCATCAAAATGGCTATAGGAAATCTAGAGTTCAAAGCTTAATATAGGAAAGGGGATCAAACGGCAAAGGATGAACTTTTTTTGTGGGTATTGTTGCACTACTTGTCAAGAAGGGGATTCCATTGAAGTTAGTGGTGCTGCTCTTTTGATATGTAAGCATATGTTGGCATAATTGGGGACATATGTGGCACCGCTGGTATTTAATAGGGCGCTGCTGATATAGGTGGCACTGAAAGTTTGATATCGAGGCCTGAAGAGAAGAGATATAGTCAGGGGTGTAAATATTAGAGAGGCAGCCAAAGGGGGATCCAAAGTATACAGGTTACACCAACATCCACGGCGATCAAGCATTAGGCCCTCCTTATTGCGGGCCATGCCGTTCCAATATATTGAAAGGACCTCATTATAGTACTTGCTATAGGGCCCTTTCTCCGTTTTGTATTAGGCACTGTTTCTATGATAAAGGGGCACTGCCTAGTATGCTCCATGCCTCTTTGGCATAACTCAGATATATAAGTATCTCCAAGCAATTTTAAGGGTGCGCCTATTGGAAACAATGGGACTATGATGTGCCCATCCAATGAACAGCTAACTAATCCATACGGTGTCTAATTATCAGCGTCATACAGTATGGTGCCCAAATAACCATGCCATATGTTGGCCAAAGAACTCCCACACAGTCGAACCTTTATTTTTTTGTGCCGGGGGAGGGGTCAGCACATACAATGGCCGCCCTGTACAGTGTCTGCTAGATAAAGTCCGTGGGAAGCGCGGTGAATGAACAAGCTAATGTCTGTTCTTTGAGAGATTTGCTGGTGATAGGAAAATCCATATTTTTAGAGGTTTAAGTATTGGGAAAATGTGTCCTGTCAGAAATACGGAAAAAGGTTCCCGATCTGCTTACAGGAAGCGGCGTCCGAGAGGAGGAAGCCAAGGCTGACATCAACAGGAAGCGCTGCTCCAATCTCTCCGCTGCTAATTCCAAGGCCGAGGTAGTGGAAACAATGTTGGCCTGTGGTCTACACAAAGCGGGAGGAAATGGATGAATGTCGGCTGCGGAATACAGAGGAAGTGATATATGCTACCTGTCGGAGTCACCAAATCGCCCGCAACGCTCCTCATTCCTGAGTCGCCATCACTGCCTTGTAGACACGACCAGATGATGATTAGTGATAATTGGCTTCATGTTGTCTAATTGAATCATTTATCTGTGTACACTGATCAGCCACAACATTAAAACCCCCTGCCTAATATTGTGTAGCTCCCCCTTGTGCCGGGTCACTTTACAGTCTTTTTAATAGGGTCTAAAGGGGAAACGTCGTCTATATATCTGGAGTACTGCTGTACTGTAGATGGGAGAGAAATCAGAAGAAAAGAGACTTAAATGAGGCACAAGGTTCTTCATGCCTCCGTGGTGTACGTCACCCTACATCAATCTCATGTCATGGGTCTGTATATAAAACGTATACACCTGTCAATGGAAAAGTGTTTTTTCTTTCACGCGGCTCGCATGGACCAATAGAAGTCTATGGGGCAGTACAGACAGTCCGCGCTTTTTGCGCAGCGTTTGTCCGCTGCGTAAAAAGCGTGACATGTTCAATATCTTGGCATTTTTCGCGCATCACGCACCCATTGAAGTCAATGGGTGCGTGAAAACCACGCAGGTCGCACGGAAGCACTTCCGTGCGAACTGCGTGTTTGCGCAACAGCTGTCAAAAGGATGAATGTAAACAGAAAAGCACCACGTTCTTTTCTGTTTACAAACATCCGAATGGCGTGTCATAATGATGGCGGCTGCGCGAAAACCACGCAGCCGCGCATCATATGATGCTGCCTCACGGAGCAGGCAAGTGGCTTTTGCGCAGGCAAAACGTTGCGTGTTTTGCGTGCGCAAAAACACCACGTTCGTCTGAATCAGCCCTAAGACTGTATCACAGACATTAGGCTTAGATACATGGCTCCACATACTTTATCACAGACAATAGGCTTAGATACATAGCTCAGCAGACAGGATCACACATGATAGGTTTAGATACATGGCTCAGCTGCAGCAGACTGTATCACAGACGATAGGCTTAGATACATGGTTTAGTAGTCTGCATCACCCACAATAGGCCTAGATACATGGCTCAACAGAGAGCATCACACATGGCTCCGCAGACTGCATCAAAGGCGATAAGCTTAGATACATAGCTCAGCAGACCTTTATGACAATAAGCTTAGATACATGGCTTACAAGACTGTATCACACATGATAGACTTAGATAACAGGGGGTTAGCAGACTGTTTAACAGACAATAGGTTTGGATACCTTATGCTTATGGATGGCTTAGCAGGCGGTATCACTCATAATAGGCTTGGATACATGGCTCAGCAGACTGTATCACAGACAATAGGCTTAGATACATGGTTTAGCAGACTGCATCACACATGATAGACTTAGATCCAGGGGTTTAGCAACCTGTATCACATACAATAGGCTTAGATACATGGCTCAGTAGATGGTATCCCACATAATAGGTTTGGATACATGGCTCAGCAGACTGTATCACAGACAATAGGCTTAGATACATGGCTTAGCAGACTGCATCACACATGATACACTTAGATACAGGGGGTTAGCAGACTGTATCACACACAATGGACCTAGATACATGGCTCAGCAGACAGCATAACACATGATAGGTTTAGATACATGGTTCAGTAGACTGTATGACAGACAATAGGTTTAGATACAGCGGGACAGCAGACTGTATCACACAAGATAGGCTTACCGTGGGTGCATGGCTCAGCAGAGCACGTCGCACATAATAGGTTTAGATACATGGTTTAGCAGACTGTTTCATAGATGGTAGGCTTAGATACATGGCTCAGCAAACTGTATCCCATGAAAGGCTTAGATACATGGCTCAGCAGACCTTTATGACAGACAATAAGCTCAGATACATGGCTCCGCAGACTGTATCCCAGGCGATAGGATTAGATACATGGCTTAGTAGACAGTATCACACATGATAGACTTAGATACAGAGACTTAGCAGACTGTTTCACAGACAATAGGTTTGGATACATGGTTTAGCAGATGGTATCACATATAATAGGCTTGGATACACCGGCTAAGCAGACAGTATCACAGACAAGTTTCTTAGATACACAGCTCATCATACGGTATAATATATAATAGGCTTAGGGCGGGTTCACACATAGCGGAATTTCACTTAAATTCCGCTGCGGACACTCCGCAGCGTTAATCCGCAGCGGAGCCGTTTCTCCATTGACTTTCACTTTAATTTAGCAGTGTTCGTTTACACGATGCGTACAATTCCGCTGCGGAGCATAGGCTGCGGAGCGGAATTTGGTGTCCGCAGCATGCTCTGTCTGTTGCGGAGCAGTGGCGGACTGGTTGCGGACTCATGGCGGAATTTCTCCATTGACTTCAATGGAGAGTCAAAATTCCGCAATGAAGTCCGCAGATCTTATGTGTGCTGCGGAGCGTATTGTTTTTACTACCATGACATTTCTTCATTCTGGCTGGACCTATGTATTTCTAGGTCTACAGCCAGACTGAGGAAGTCAATGGGGCTCCCGTAATGACGGGAGCGTTGCTAGGAGACGTCTGTAAATAGTCACTGTCCAGGGTGCTGAAAGAGTTAAGCGATCGGCAGTAACTGTTTCTGCACCCGGGACAGTGACTACCGATCTCAATATACATGTATCTGTAAAAAAAAATATAAGTTCATACTTACCGAGAACTCCCTGCGTCTGTCTACAGTCCGGCCTCCCAGGATGACGTTTCAGTGTAAGTGACGGCTGCAGCCAATCACAGGCCAAGCACAGGCTGCAGCGGTCACATGGACTGGCGCGTCATCCAGGGAGGTCGGGCTGGATGCCGAAAGAGGGACGCGTCACCAAGACAACGGGCGGTAAGTATGAATTTCTTTGACTTTCACTAGGGAAAGTGCTGTCCCTTCTCTCTATCCTGCACTGAATAGGGAGAAGAGAAGCACTTTTCCTGCAGTCCGCAGCGGCCAGTCCGCATCAATTTTCTGCACATTTTGTGCAGATCCGCTGCAGAATCTGCAACGCAGATTCTGTGCGGCATTGATGCGGACAGTTGCGGAGGAATTCCGCCATGTGTGGTCATGCCCTTAGATACACTGCGCACGTTGTTTTGGTAATGCGGGATACGTGCTTAGTCAGCAGTGCAGTGTAATGTCTTTATTATTCGTTGCTGACAGAATCTCAGGAGAAAAGAGAAATTTCCCTTTTATTGAATTATTGCAGATTTTATTTCAGCCCCTCCCCCTCCGCGCGGTCCGCTGGCTGCGAGAACGCGGCATCTGCCTAAATCTTATCCCTGTCTGTTCTATTGCCAAGGGAAATACTGATGATCAAGGCCCAGGTGAGAAAAGAGAGGACAGGCCCGGATCACAGCGGGAAGAGTGAAATCACAGCCGTCAGCGGCAGCGTGCAGAGTTTAAAGTGACGATACCTTTTAAAATTATACAAAGATATTGAAGACGTCCCCAGCTGTTTAAGATTTACATTCCAGAGTCCTCGTAATCCTAAAATATTCCACCAAAGTGTCAGGAAGAGGTGTGAAGGTTCTGTACGGAAATCTTTACTAGTCATGAAAGAGACCACCCTAGGGGCTTATTCAGACAAACGTATATGTAGTCCGTGTGACAGGCGTTTTTTTAACGGTCGTCACACGGCTGCATGCATTTTTCTATGGGGCCGTTCACACATCCGTTGTTTTAGCAAAACGCATGAAGGGCCCGTGAAAAAAATAGGACATGTCCAATTTTTGTCCGTTTCATGGATCCCTCAATAGACTCAAGTCTCGCATGGGTGCGACTCGGACGTGAAAAACTACAGTTTTTTACGTCCGAGTTTACACTTGTTTGTCTGAATAAGCCCTAAGAGTTGGGCCTCATGCCCACTTCAGTTATCTTCTTCAGGGTGCTATGCGTTTTTTTAACTGATAACATCCTGACCGGTCCCACTCCAGTCCGTTTTTGATGTAACAGTCTCAGCCTTTTCATTCATTTGGTCCGTGAAATAACGAACTGCACACGGAAGCCATCCGTGTGCGGTCCGTGTTTCATAGATCCATCATTAACGGCCGTACGACGGCCAACAGAAGTGTGCATGTGGCCTTATATAGATAGCCTGCCGCCAGCCGTATGGAGGAAGTATAGACACAAAGATGCACCAGTGAGCCAACAAATTTCTTGTACATACGGGGCAGTATTATAGTAGTTATATTCTTGTATATAGGGGGCAGTATTATAGTAGTTATATTCTTGTATATAGGGGGTAGTATTATAGTAGTTATATGATTGTATATAGGGGCAGTATTATAGTAGTTATATTCTTGTATATAGGAGCAGTATTATAGTAGTTATATTCTTGTATATAGTAGCAGTATTATAGTAGTTATATTCTTGTATATAGGAGGCAGTATTATAGTAGTTATATTCTTGTATATAGGGGGCAGTATTATAGTAGTTATATTCTTGTATATAGGGCCAGTATTATAGTAGTTATATTCTTGTATATAGGAGGCAGTATTATAGTAGTTATATTCTTGTATATAGGAGGCAGTATTATAGTAGTTATATTCTTGTATATAGGGTCAGTATTATAGTAGTTATATTCTTGTATATAGGGGGCAGTATTATAGTAGTTATATTCTTGTATATAGGAGCGGTATTATAGTAGTTATATTCTTGTATATAGGGGGCAGTATTATAGTAGTTATATTCTTGTATATAGGGGCAGTATTACAGTAGTTATATTCTTGTATATAGGAGGCAGTATTATAGCAGTTATATTCTTGTATATAGGAGGCAGTATTATAGCAGTTATATTCTTGTATATAGGAGGCAGTATTATAGTAGTTATATTCTTGTATATAGAGACAGTATTATAGTAGTTATATTATTGTATATAGGAGCAGTATTATAGTAGTTATATTCTTGTATACAGATGGCAGTATTATAGTAGTTATATTCTTGTATATAGGAGCAGTATTATAGTAGTTATATTCTTGTATATCGGAGTAGTATTATAGTAGTTATATTCTTGTATATAGGAGGCAGGATTATAGTAGTTATATTCTTGTATATAGAAGCAGTATTATATTAGTAATATTCTTGTATATAGGGGCAGTATTATAGTAGTTATATTCTTGTATATAGAGACAGTATTATAGTAGTTATATTATTGTATATAGGAGCAGTATTATAGTAGTTATATTCTTGTATACAGATGGCAGTATTATAGTAGTTATATTCTTGTATATAGGAGCAGTATTATAGTAGTTATATTCTTGTATATCGGAGTAGTATTATAGTAGTTATATTCTTGTATATAGGAGGCAGGATTATAGTAGTTATATTCTTGTATATAGAAGCAGTATTATATTAGTAATATTCTTGTATATAGGGGCAGTATTATAGTAGTTATATTCTTGTATATAGGAGTAGTATAATAGTAGTTATATTCTTGTATATAGGAGCAGTATTATAGTAGTTATATTCTTGTATATAGGAGCAGTATTATAGTAGTTATATTCTTGTATATAGGAGCAGTATTATAGTAGTTATATTCTTGTATATAGGAGTAGTATTATAGCAGTTATATTCTTGTATATAGGAGGCAGTATTATAGCAGTTATATTCTTGTATATAGGAGCAGTATTATAGTAGTTATATTCTTGTATATAGGAGTAGTATTATAGTAGCTATATTCTTGTATATAGGAGCAGTATTATAGTAGTTATATTCTTGTATATATGGGGCAGTATTATAATAGTTATATTCTTGTATATAGGAGCAGTATTATAGTAGTTATATTCTTGTATATAGGGGGCAGTATTATAGTAGTTATATTCTTGTATATAGGGGCAGTATTATAGTAGTTATATTTGTGTATAGGGGCAGTATTATAGTAGTTATATTCTTGTATATAGGGGGCAGTATTATAGTAGCTATATGCTTGTATATAGGGGCAGTATTATAGTAGCTATATTCTTGTGTATAGGGGCAGTATTATAGTAGTTATATTCTTGTATATAGGGGGCAGTATTATAGTAGCTATATGCTTGTATATAGGGGAAGTATTATAGTAGTTATATTCTTATATATAGGGGGCAGTATTATAGTAGTTATATTCTTGTATATAGGGCAGTATTATAGTAGTTATATTCTTGTATATAGGGACAGTATTATAGTAGTTATACTCTTGTATATAGGGGGCAGTATTATAGTAGTTATATTCTTGTACATAGGTAGCAGTATTATAGTAGCTATATTCTTCTATATAGGAGCAGTATTATAGTAGTTATATTCTTGTATATAGGGGGCAGTATTATAGTAGTTATATTCTTGTATATATGGGGCAGTATTATAGTAATTATATTCTTGTATATAGGGGCAGTATTATAGTAGTTATATTCTTGTATATAGGGGCAGTATTATAGTAGTTATATTTGTGTATATAGGAGCAGTATTATAGTAGTTATATTCTTGTGTATAGGGCAGTATTATAGTAGTTATATTCTTGTATATAGGGGGGAGTAAAATAGTAGCTATATACTTGTATATAGGGGGCAGTATTATAGTAGCTATATTCTTGTATATAGGGTCAGTATCATAGTAGTTATATTCTTGTGTATAGGGGCAGTAGTATAGTAGTTATATTCTTGTATATAGGGGCAATATTATATTAGTTATATTCTTGTGTATATAGGGGGCAGTATTATATTAGTTATATTCTTGTATATAGGGGCAGCAGTGGCGGACACAGACTGCAAAAGGCCCCTGTGCAGATAATGTGCCAGGGCCCCCCCGCCCCCCCCCCCCCAATACCGACAAAGTTACCTAAACATATATATGCATATAAAAATAAACCTTACTAATAAAAATTATGAAGGAAGATTTATATTGTACATTTTATTACCAGTTTAGAACACAAGTAACACATTTTTTTCCGGGTTAAATTCTTATCTAAACTAAGTCCCTAAATGTGGGCAAAGAAAATGAAAAACCTATACTCACCTCCTCCGGCGCCTCCGTTCCCCCTCCGCAGCCCCTATCCCTTTCTGTGTTTACAAAGCTGCTGTGGTGACGCGCGGTCGATGGCACATGACCGCTGCAGCCAATCAATGCCCTCAACAGCGATTTGCTGTGGAACTACTGTCCTCAGCAGCACACCAATGAGGAGTTATTGGCAGCAGCGGTCACGTGCCATCGGCAGCGCGTCACCAGTGCAGCCTTGTACACTTGTAACACAGACCGAGACAGGAGGATGGGGGCTGCGGCGGGTGAACGGAGGCGAGGGAGGAGGTGAGTATAGTTTTTTTATTTTCTTTGCCCACATTTAGAGACTTAGGTTAAATTGAATCATTGAATATAACACAAAGCACTCATGCAACTGAGATGCAATAATTTAGATGATCTTATCATGCTTAGCTTACTGCACTGTTACCTATCAAGCAGGACTGAATCTCAAGATATCTACAGAGGGGGCTGTATGGCGTTATCTACAGGGGGGACTGTATGGCGCTATCAACAGAGGGGGCTGTATGGCGTTATCTACAGGGGGGACTGTATGGCGCTATCTACAGAGGGGTCTGTATGGCGCTATCTACAGGGGGGTCTGTATGGCGCTATCTACAGGGGGGACTGTATGGCGCTATCTACAGGGGGGACTGTATGGCGCTATCTACAGGGGGGACTGTATGGCGCTATCTACAGGGGGGACTGTATGGCGCTATCTACAGGGGGGACTGTATGGCGCTATCTACAGAGGGGGCTGTATGGCGTTATCTACAGGGGGGCTGTATGGCGTTATCTACAGGGGGCTGTATGGTGTTATCTACAGGGGGGACTTTATGGCGTTATCTACAGTGGGGTCTGTATGGCGTTATCTACAGGGGTTCTGTATGGCGTTCCCTACAGGGGGGGTCTGTAGGGAAAGTCATACAGCCCCCCCCTGTAGGGAACGCCATACAGACCCCCCTTTAGGGAACGCCATACAGACCCCCCTGTAGGGAACGCTATACAGCCCCCCCTGTAGGGAACGCTATACAGCCCCCCCTGTAGGGAACGCCTTACAGCCCCCCCCTGTAGGGAACGCTATACAGCCCCCCCCCTGTAGGGAACGCCATACACCCCCAATCACTCAAAAAAATGCGACCTACAGTGTGAAAAGACAAAAGACATGTATCCCCTATCCACAGGATAGGGGATACATGTGTGATCGCTGGCATTGATAGGGAGAGCGGGGGACCGAAAGTCCCCCGAAGTTCTCCATCACTCACCTCTGACTTCCGGTGTCTGCGCAGCTCAAGTGTGACCGGCGCTCCATTCATTTCTACGGAGCTGCCGACACAGACCCCGGAAGTCCGAGGTTTGTGATGGAGAACTTCAGGGGACTTTCGGTCCCCCGTTCTCCCTATCAATGCCAGCGATCACACACGTATCCCCTATCCTGTGGATAGGGGATACATGTCTTATGTTTAATGGCAGAGCGGGGAGATACTCCCTGCTCTGCCGTAGTGTTCCGTGGCATCGCGCTGTAGCAGCCATAGCGGCAGCTAGCGGAGATTCCGGCCAAGGTGGGGGCCCGTGCCGGCAGGTGACGCGGGCCCCCTCATGCCGCGGCCCCGTAGCAGCCGCTACGGCTGCTATAGCAGTAGTTACGCCCCTGTGTTAGGGGGAGTTCACACTGAGGTTTTTTTCGCGAAAAACGTCAGAAAGTGCCTCCCATTGAAATCCATGAAATTTTTCCTGCGAGCAGTAAAAACCGCATGCGGGAAAAAGAAGCGCAATGCCCTTTCTTCGGGCGTTTCTGTCTCTGACTTCCCATTGACAACAATGGCAGGCAGAAAATGCGTTTTTTGCTGCGTTTCCCTGCCCACGGCCCGATGGCCGAAAAACGCCACAAAAAAACGCAATGAAAAACGCGGGAAGTGTTCTACCGGCAGGTCAAAATATGCCTCAAAATTCCGGAAGGAATTATGAGGCAGATTTTTCTACATAAAAACTTCTCCCTTCTGACATGAACTTTTTAACTTCATCTACCTGTCCTCTGCAGTCTGCACGTCCTCCACTCGTCCTGTGTCTGTCCTCCGCTCATCCTATGAGTTCTCCGGCAGTCCTGACTGTACTGTCCAGCCGCCCGAAGTCTTACGTCGCACCGCCCCCTGTCCTCTCCCCTGCCTGAGCGCTCCTCCTACCACCAGCATCGCCGTCCTGTCCTATTCATCTGTGCCAGATTGGCAGTGCAGTGTAGCGGCTATCACCGGGCCCGGGCACCCGCCCCCTCCCTCCCGATTGGTAGTGCAGTGTGGCGGCTATCACCGGGCCCCCGCCCCCTCCCTCCCCTCATGCCTAGTGTTGTGATGCTACTAGGCATGAGGGGGCCCGTGCCGCCAGGCCTGGTACATAAAATGTAATGTGCCTGTCAGGGCGACACGGGCCCCCCCATGCCGCGGGCCCCGTAGCAGCTGCTACGGCTGCTACTGTGGTAGTTACGCCACTGAACGGGCCCCCTTCCCACGCGGGGCCCTTGTGCAGCTGCACCGGCTGCACATGCGGTATGTCCGCCCCTGAGGGGCAGTATTATAGTAGTTATATTCTTGTATATAGGGCAGTATTATAGTAGTTATATTCTTGTAAATAGGGGCAGTATATAGTAGTTATATTCTTGTATATAGGGGGCAGTATTATAGTAGTTATATTCTTGTATATAGGGGAAGTATTATAGTAGTTATATTCTTATATATAGGGGGCAGTATTATAGTAGTTATATTCTTGTATATAGGGCAGTATTATAGTAGTTATATTCTTGTATATAGGAGCAGTATTATAGTAGTTATATTCTTGTATATAGGGGGCAGTATTATAGTAGTTATATTCTTCTATATAGGGGGCAGTATTATAGTAGTTATATTCTTGTACATAGGGGCAGTATTATAGTAGCTATATTCTTGTATATAGGAGCAGTATTATAGTAGTTATATTCTTGTATATAGGGGGCAGTATTATAGTAGCTATATGCTTGTATATAGGGGGCAGTATTATAGTAGCTATATTCTTGTATATAGGGGCAGTATCATAGTAGGTATATTTTTGTATATAGGGGCAGTAGTATAGTAGTTATATTCTTGTGTATAGGGGGCAGTATTATAGTAGTTATATTCTTGTATATAGGGGCAGTATTATATTAGTTATATCCTTGTATATAGGGGGCAGTATTATAGTAGTTATATTCTTGTATATAGGGGGCAGTATTATAGTAGTTATATTCTTGTATATAGGGGGCAGTATTATAGTAGTTATATTCTAGTATATAGGGGGCAGTATTATATTAGTTATATTCTTGTATATAGGGGGCAGTATTATAGTAGTTATATTCTTGTATATAGGGGCAGTATTATATTAGTTATATCCTTGTATATAGGGGGCAGTATTATAGTAGTTATATTTTTGTATATAGGGGGCAGTATTATAGTATAGTCTTGTATATAGGGGCAGTATTATAGTAGTTATATTTTTGTATATAGGGGCAGTATTATAGTAGTTATATTCTTGTATATAGTGGCAGTATTATAGTAGTTATATTCTTGTATTTAGGGCAGTATTATAGTAGTTATACTCTTGTATATAGGGGCAGTATTATAGTAGTTATATTCTTGTATATAGGGGCAGTATTATAGTAGTTATATGCTTGTAAATAGGGGCAGTATTATAGTAGTTATATTCTTGTATATAGGGGTAGTATTATAGTAGTTATATTCTCGTATATTAGGGCAGTATTATAGTAGTTATATTCTTGTATATAGGGGCAGTATTATAGTAGTTATATTTTTGTATATAGGGGCAGTATTATAGTAGTTATATTCTTGTATATATTGAGCAGTATTATAGTAGTTATATTCTTGTATATAGGGGGCAGTATTATAGTAGCTATATTCTTGTATATAGGGGGCAGTATTATAGTAGTTATATTCTTGTACATAGGGGACAGTATTATAGTAGTTATATTTTTGTATATAGGGGCAGTATTATAGTAGTTATATTCTTGTATATAGTGAGCAGTATTATAGTAGTTATATTCTTGTATATAGGGGGCAGTATTATAGTAGCTATATTCTTGTATATAGGGGGCAGTATTATAGTAGTTATATTCTTATATATAGGGGCAGTATTATAGTAGTTATATTCCTGTATATAGGGGGCAGTATTATAGTAGTTATATTCTTGTATATAGGGGGCAGTATTATAGTAGCTATATTCTTGTATATAGGGGGCAGTATTATAGTAGTTATATTCCTGTATATATGGGTAGTATTATAGTAGTTATATTCTTGTATATAGGGGGCAGTATCATAGTAGTAATATTCTTGTATATAGGGGTAGTATTATAGTAGTTATATTCTTGTAAATAGGGCAGTATTATAGTAGTTATATTCTTGTATATTGGGGCAGTATTATAGTAGTTATATTCTTGTATATAGGGGGCAGTATTATAGTAGTTATATTCTTGTACATAGGGGGCAGTATTATAGTAGCTATATTCTGGTACATAAAATGTAATGTGCCTGTCAGGGCGACACGGGCCCCCCCATGCCGCGGGCCCCGTAGCAGCTGCTACGGCTGCTACTGTGGTAGTTACGCCACTGAACGGGCCCCCTTCCCACGCGGGGCCCTTGTGCAGCTGCACCGGCTGCACATGCGGTATGTCCGCCCCTGAGGGGCAGTATTATAGTAGTTATATTCTTGTATATAGGGCAGTATTATAGTAGTTATATTCTTGTAAATAGGGGCAGTATATAGTAGTTATATTCTTGTATATAGGGGGCAGTATTATAGTAGTTATATTCTTGTATATAGGGGAAGTATTATAGTAGTTATATTCTTATATATAGGGGGCAGTATTATAGTAGTTATATTCTTGTATATAGGGCAGTATTATAGTAGTTATATTCTTGTATATAGGAGCAGTATTATAGTAGTTATATTCTTGTATATAGGGGGCAGTATTATAGTAGTTATATTCTTCTATATAGGGGGCAGTATTATAGTAGTTATATTCTTGTACATAGGGGCAGTATTATAGTAGCTATATTCTTGTATATAGGAGCAGTATTATAGTAGTTATATTCTTGTATATAGGGGGCAGTATTATAGTAGCTATATGCTTGTATATAGGGGGCAGTATTATAGTAGCTATATTCTTGTATATAGGGGCAGTATCATAGTAGGTATATTTTTGTATATAGGGGCAGTAGTATAGTAGTTATATTCTTGTGTATAGGGGGCAGTATTATAGTAGTTATATTCTTGTATATAGGGGCAGTATTATATTAGTTATATCCTTGTATATAGGGGGCAGTATTATAGTAGTTATATTTTTGTATATAGGGGGCAGTATTATAGTAGTTATATTCTTGTATATAGGGGGCAGTATTATAGTAGTTATATTCTTGTATATAGGGGGCAGTATTATAGTAGTTATATTCTAGTATATAGGGGGCAGTATTATATTAGTTATATTCTTGTATATAGGGGGCAGTATTATAGTAGTTATATTCTTGTATATAGGGGCAGTATTATATTAGTTATATCCTTGTATATAGGGGGCAGTATTATAGTAGTTATATTTTTGTATATAGGGGGCAGTATTATAGTATAGTCTTGTATATAGGGGCAGTATTATAGTAGTTATATTTTTGTATATAGGGGCAGTATTATAGTAGTTATATTCTTGTATATAGTGGCAGTATTATAGTAGTTATATTCTTGTATTTAGGGCAGTATTATAGTAGTTATACTCTTGTATATAGGGGCAGTATTATAGTAGTTATATTCTTGTATATAGGGGCAGTATTATAGTAGTTATATGCTTGTAAATAGGGGCAGTATTATAGTAGTTATATTCTTGTATATAGGGGTAGTATTATAGTAGTTATATTCTCGTATATTAGGGCAGTATTATAGTAGTTATATTCTTGTATATAGGGGCAGTATTATAGTAGTTATATTTTTGTATATAGGGGCAGTATTATAGTAGTTATATTCTTGTATATATTGAGCAGTATTATAGTAGTTATATTCTTGTATATAGGGGGCAGTATTATAGTAGCTATATTCTTGTATATAGGGGGCAGTATTATAGTAGTTATATTCTTGTACATAGGGGACAGTATTATAGTAGTTATATTTTTGTATATAGGGGCAGTATTATAGTAGTTATATTCTTGTATATAGTGAGCAGTATTATAGTAGTTATATTCTTGTATATAGGGGGCAGTATTATAGTAGCTATATTCTTGTATATAGGGGGCAGTATTATAGTAGTTATATTCTTATATATAGGGGCAGTATTATAGTAGTTATATTCCTGTATATAGGGGGCAGTATTATAGTAGTTATATTCTTGTATATAGGGGGCAGTATTATAGTAGCTATATTCTTGTATATAGGGGGCAGTATTATAGTAGTTATATTCCTGTATATATGGGTAGTATTATAGTAGTTATATTCTTGTATATAGGGGGCAGTATCATAGTAGTAATATTCTTGTATATAGGGGTAGTATTATAGTAGTTATATTCTTGTAAATAGGGCAGTATTATAGTAGTTATATTCTTGTATATTGGGGCAGTATTATAGTAGTTATATTCTTGTATATAGGAGCAGTATTATAGTAGTTATATTCTTGTATATAGGGGGCAGTATTAGGCTGGGTTCACACGTGGCGGAATTTCACTTGAATTCCGCTGCGGACACTCCGCAGCGTTATTCCGCAGCGGAGCCGTTTCTCCATTGACTTCCACTTCTATTTAGAAGTGTTCGTTTAGACGATGCGTAAAATTCCGCTGCGGAGCATAGGCTGCGGAGCGGAATTTGGTGTCCGCAGCATGCTCTGTCTGTTGCGGAGCAGTGGCGGACTGGTTGCGGACTCATGGCGGAATTTCTCCATTGACTTCAATGGAGATTTTAAATTCCGCAATGAAGTCCGCAGCTGTCATGCACATGTTATGTGTGGTGCGGATGCGTCTTGCTTTTTGGACATGACATTTCTTCATTCTGGCTGGACCTATGTATTTCTAGGTCTACAGCCAGACTGAGGAAGTCAATGGGGCTCCCGGAATTACGGGAGCGTTGCTAGGAGACGTCAGTAAATAGTCACTGACCAGGGTGCTGAAAGAGTTGAGCGATCGGCAGTAACTGTTTCTGCACCCTGGACAGTGAGTACCGATCCCAATATACAGCAACCTGTAAAAAAATAGAAGTTCATACTTACCGAGAACTCCCTGCTTCTGTCTCCAGTCCGGCTTCCCAGGATGACGTTTCAGTCTAAGTGACGGCTGCAGCCAATCACAGGCTGCAGCGGTCACATGGACTGCCGCGTCATCCAGGGAGGTCGGGCTGGATGCCGAAAGAGGGACGCGTCACCAAGACAACGGCCGGTAAGTATGAAATTTGTTTACTTTCACTAGGGAAAGTGCTGTCCCTTCTCTCTATCCTGCACTGATAGAGAGAAGGGAAGCACTTTTCCCGCAGTCCGCAGCAGCTAGTCCGCATCAATTTACTGCACATTTTGGGCAGATCCGCCGCAGAATCTGCAACGCAGATTCTGTGCGGCATTGATGCGGACAGCTGCGGAGGAAAACCGCCACGTGGGGCCATGCCCTTATAGTAGTTATATTCTTGTATATAGGGGGCAGTATTATAGTAGCTATATTCTTGTATATAGGAGCAGTATTATAGTAGTTATATTCTTGTATATAGGGGCAGTATTATAGTAGTTATAGTCTTGTATATAGGGGCAGTATTATAGTAGTTATATTCTTGTATATAGGGGCAGTATTATAGTAGTTATATTTGTGTATATAGGAGCAGTATTATAGTAGTTATATTCTTGTGTATAGGGGCAGTATTATAGTAGTTATATTCTTGTATATAGGGGGCAGTATTATAGTAGCTATTTTCTTGTATATAGGGGGCAGTATTATAGTAGCTATATTCTTGTATATAGGGGCAGTATTATAGTAGTTATATTCTTGTATATAGAAGCAGTATTATAGTAGTTATATTCCTGTATATAGGAGCAGTATTATAGTAGTTATATTCTTGTATATAGGGGCAGTATTATAGTAGTTATATTCTTGTATATAGGAGCAGTATTATAGTAGTTATATTCTTGTATATAGGGGGCAGTATTATAATAGTTATATTCTTGTATATAGGGGGCAGTATTATAGCAGTTATATTCTTCTATATAGGATCAGTATTATAGTAGTTATATTCTTATATATAGGAGCAGTATTATAGTAGTTATATTCTTGTATATAGGGGGCAGTATTATAGTAGTTATATTCTTGTATATAGGGGCAGTATTATAGTAGTTATATTCTTGTATATAGAGGCAGTATTATAGTAGTTATATTCTTGTATATAGGGGGCAGTATTATAGTAGTAATATTCTTGTATATAGGGGGGAGTATTATAGTAGTTATATTCTTGTATATAGGAGCAGTATTATAGTAGTTATATTCTTGTATATAGGGGGCAGTATTATAGTAGTTATATTCTTGTATATAGGGGCAGTATTATAGTAGTTATATTCTTGTATATAGAGGCAGTATTATAGTAGTTATATTCTTGTATATAGGGGGCAGTATTATAGTAGTAATATTCTTATATATAGGGGGGAGTATTATAGTAGTTATATTCTTGTATATAAGGGGCATTATTATAGTAGTTATATTCTTGTATATAGGGGCAGTAATATAGTAGTTATATTCTTGTATATAGGAGCAGTATTATAGTAGTTATATTCTATTACATAGGGGGCGGTATTATAGTAATTATATTTTTGTATATAGGGGCAGTATTATAGTAGTTATATTCTTGTATATAGGGGGTAGTATTATAGTAGTTATATTCTTGTATATAGGAGCAGTATTATAGTAGTTATGTTCTTGTATATAGCAGGCAGTATTATAGTAGTTATATTCTTGTATATAGGGGCAGTATTATAGTAGTTATATTCTTGTATATAGGGGCAGTATTATAGTAGTTATATTCTTGTATATAGGGGCAGTATTATAGTAGTTATATTCTTGTATATAGGAGCAGTATTATAGTAGTTATATTCTTGTATATAGAGGCAGTATTATAGTAGTTATATTCTTGTATATAGGAGCAGTATTATAGTAGTTATATTCTTTTATATAGGAGCAGTATTATAGTAGTTATATTCTTTTATATAGGAGCAGTATTATAGGTGGCAGAGTCATTGTAGTTTTAATAATGTACATGGGGGTCTGCTCTATATCTTTTAGTATACAATGTACATCTGTTTTTCTTTTATAAAACAGTGCAGCAGTAGAATCTTTTATCTAATATAGACAATTGTACATTTCTTAATCTGTTATAACTTTACATAATGCTCCCGGTCTGTAGACAAGCTGTAAAGTAACGGGTTGGGATGCGGATGTGGATTCTCTTTAAAAGCCTAATATGAAGGCAATCAAACATTTTCATAGAAAAACTACAAAGTGAAACGCCTATGCATAATAATCCTCTTCCTTTTCCGGTGAGTGGAGCCCACGCTTATTCTACTCGTCGATGGTGTGTTGGGTCATGTTGTGTTCATTTTGTGTCTGCTTTGTTCTTTTCATTGTTTTTGGCAATCTGCTGCTTTGAGATGGTGTTAAGATGTTCCTTGGTAAAGAGTCAGAGTTTCCTAGGTATAGAGATGACTGTAATTGAAGGAGTTGTCCAAATCGAATTTTGGGTTCTCGCTATTTAATTATTTGGATCTTGCTGCTGGGATACCCATTGTTATCAGATGACTCACTGCAATGTAAATGCTTGTTTGCCTACAGCACCTCTACAGGGGAAATTATGTATTGCAGTGCAAAATCAATGGATGTTCAATGCTTTCAACGGACACCTGTGGTCCTCCAGAACTGTGAGCCAAGGACCCACGCACCTTTCATTCATCTCCCTGTGCAGAGATAGGTTTTTTCGATCATGCATATTGGGGTATTCCAAGAACACCTATCCTTAATGTTAGATAAGTCTTATATGCTTGTTTTACTATTAGTAGTATCTTTACATCTGCTCTCTGGGTCTTATGCTTAAAGATAACTTAAAGCTTCACTGGATTAATTCTCCACCATCTATTTACTGTGGAGTCAGCAGAATTCAAGAGATTTTCGACTGCCAGAGTATCCCAGATTAGGATTTGGCAGTGAGGGAGTTGGATAGACAGAAATAATCCCACATCTGTCTGACCGTGATGTCCAACCGCCTCCCTCTTCTACTATTGTGTTTTCCAGTCTGACCCTCACAGATGGAAGTTTGCAGACAGCCTTGCAGTAACATAACAGGGTTCGTACCAGAAGAATATCTGATATTGGAAGGCAAGCTAACCTTAGGCAGCTGAAACCTTTAAAGAAAAGCTATCTGGTATTTCCTCAATTAAGGTTAAAGGAATAAGTTCGGAAATAGATTTTAGCCTATAAATAAGTTAAACATTGCCGGACTACATTCTTGACTTTTGTTCCGAACCTTGTGATCCCATTTTCAGCTCTGAATGGATAAGCTGCATTCTCAGTGATGTCACCGCTCTCTAGTGAATGGATAGGCTGCATTCTCAATGTTGTCACTGCTCTCTAGTGAATGGATAGGCTGCATTCTCAGTGATGTCACCGCTTTATAGTGAATGGATAGTCTGCATTGTCAGTGATGTCATGGATCTTTGGTGAATGGATAGGCTGTATTTAATTTGTCACCGGTCTCTAGTGAACAGCTAGGCTTCATTCTCAAAGATGTCTCTGCTATCTAGTGAATGGATCTAGGCTGCATTCTCAGTGATGTCTCCATTGTTTAGTGAAATGATAGGCTGCATTATCATTGTTGTGACTGATCTATAGTGGATGGATAGGCTCCATTCTCATTGATGTCACCGGCCACTAGTGATTGGATAGGCTGCATTCTCAGTGATCTTTAGTGAATAAATAGGCTGCGTTCCCAGTGATGTAATCGGTCTCTAGTGAATGGCTGGGCAACATTTTCCGTGATGTCACTTGTCCCTCTAGTGAATGGATAGGCTGCATTCTCAGGTCACTGCTCCCTAGTGAATGGATAGGCTGCATTCTCAGTGATGTCTCCACTGTTTAGTGAATGTATAGGCTGCATTCTCAGTGATATCATCAGTCCATAGTGAATGGAGAGGCAGCATTCATAGTGATGTCACCACTCTCTAGTGAATGGAAAGGCTGCATTTTCAGTGATGTCATCAGTTCATAGTGAATGGATGGCCTGCATTCTCAGTGATGTCATCAGTGCATAGTGAATGGATAGGCTGCATTCTTAGGTCACCACTCTCTAGTGAATGGATAGGCTGCATTGTCAGTGATGTCATTGCTCTCTAGTGAATGGATAGGCTGCATTCTCCGTGATGTCACTGCTCTCTAGTGAATGGATAGGCTGCATTCTCCGTGATGTCACTGCTCTCTAGAGAATGGATAGGCTGCATTCTCAGTGATGTCACTGCTCTCTAGTGAATTTATAGGCTGCATTCTCAATGATGTCACTTGTCTCTAGTGAATAGATAGGCTGTATTCTCAGTGATGTCATTGCTCTCTAGTGAATGGATAGGCTGCATTCTCAGTGATGTCTCCACTGTTTAGTGAATGTATAGGATGCATTCTCATGATGTCATCAGTCCATAGTGAATGGAGAGGCAGCATTCTCAGTGATGTCACCACTCTAGTGAATGGATAGGCTACATTTTCAGTGATGTCATCAGTCCATAGTGAATGGATAGGCTGCATTCTCAGTGATGTCATCAGTCCATAGTGAATGCAGTGGCGTAACTACCGCCGTAGCAGCAGTAGCGGCTGCTACGGGGCCCGCGGCATGAGGGGGCCCGTGTCACCCGCCGGCACGGGCCCCCACCATGGCCGGAGACTCCGCTAGCAGCCGCTATGGCTGCTACAGCGGGACGCCACTGAACACTACGGCAGAGCAGGGAGGTATCTCCCCGCTCTGCCATTAACTGGTTCCCGACCGCTGGCTGTATTTTTACGGCCAGCGGTCAGGGTCCTTAAAACCCGAGCCATAGACTTTCTACGGCTCGGGTTTTAACTTGCTGCCCGCGCGATCGGGCAGCTGAATGTCGGGTCTCCGGCTGTCAGTGACTGCCGGGGACCCTGAGGAGAGGATAGAAGCAGCTTTCGCTGCTTCTGTCTTCTCTGATCACTTGTACACAGCGCTCAATGCGCGCTGTGTACAGGAATAGAGGCAGTGGCAGCGGCGCTGTCTCTATTGGTCCCGGTGATCATGTGACTGGTCACATGATCACCGGGTACCGTTAGTGGCAGGCTGCTGCTGGGTCTAACAAGACCCAGCACAGCCCTATTAGTGACAATCGTCACTATGAGAGGGCTGATTTCCCCTGTAACTGGGGCTGCTGTGCAGCTCCAGTTACAGTGGAAAAACATGGTGTAAAAGAAGAAAAAAAATATATAAAGTTCCCCAAAGGTCTTCTTTGACCTTTGGGGGACAGACCATGGTAATAAAAAAATAATAAAGTGCAAAAAAAATGTAAATAATAAATACACATAAAATACCCACCCCAAAAAAAACGTTTCCCCCCGCCAATCATTGTTGTAACGCTAGCGCTGACCCAATTACCCTGATATAGACATGTAATATATAAAAATTTACGGTAGACAATGACGATCACAAATAAAAGGTCTATTTTAGGGTAAAACTATGTTATTACCAAAAAAAAATACCTGAAATGTAAAAAAGCTTATTTTTTTACTATTATTTTCAAACTTTATGAATAAAAATTCTAAAATAGCAAAAAAGGTGTGCATAAAAACGATAAAAAAAGAAACCTGCATTGTCTACGGAAAAAACGTCGCAAAAATCACGTCGTTAGCCCAACAAATAAAAAAGTTAGAGCCATTTAACGAACACGTGCTAAAAAGGGCTAAACGGTGTCTGGTCCTGAAGGCGCAAAATAGAGCAAAAGACATGTATCCCCCCCCCTTCTCCACAGAACATGTATCCCCTCTCCACAGGACATGTATCCCCTCTCCACAGGACATATATCCCCTCTCCACAGGATCTCCACAGGACAGGGGATACAGGTGTGATCGCTGGCAGCGATAGGGAGAACGGGGGACTGAAAGTCCCCTGAAGTTCTCCATCACAAACCTCGGACTTCCGGGGTCTGTGTCGGCAGCTCCGTAGAAATGAATGGAGCGCCGGTCGTGCTTGTGCGCATGCGTGACCAGCGCTCCTTTCATTTTTATTGAGCTGCGCAGACCCCGGAAGTCCGAGGTTTGTCATGGAGAAGTTCAGGGGGACTTTCAGTCCCCCGTTCTCCCTATCGCTGCCAGCGATCACACATGTATCCCCTATCCTGTGGAGAGGGGATACATGTATTTTGTAGGACACACTGTAGGTCACATTTTTTTGGGAGGGGGGACGCTGTATGGTGTTCCCTACAGAGGGGGGGTGGCTGTATGGCGTTCCCTACAGGGGGGGGTGGCTGTATGGCGTTCCCTACAGGGGGGAGCTGTATGGCGTTCCCTACAGGGGGGGCTGTATGGCGTTCCCTACAGGGGGGCTGTATGGCGTTCTCTACAGGGGGGGGGCTGTATGGCGTTCCCTACAGGGGGGGGCTGTATGGCATTCTCTGCAGGGGGGCTGTATGGCGTTATCTACAGGGGGGCTGTATGGCGTTCTCTACAGGGGGATGTATGGCGCTATCTACAGAGGGGGGGGCTGTATAGCGTTATCTACAGGGGGGGGCTGTAAAAAATGCACTATCTACAAGGGGGGGGGGTTGTGTGACACCCAGGGGAGGGGGGGCCCCAGTCAAACGTTTGCTATGGGGCCCAGTCTTTCCTAGTTACGCCCCTGAGTGAATGGATAGGCTGCAGTCTCAGTGATGTCATCAGTCCATAGTGAATGGATAGGCTGCATTCTTAGGTCACCACTCTCTAGTGAATGGATAGGCTGCATTCTTAGGTGACCACTCTCTAGTGAATGGATAGGCTGCATTCTCAGTGATGTCATTGCTCTCTAGTGAATGGATAGGCTGCATTCTCAATGATGTCACTTGTCTCTAGTGGATGGATAGGCTGCATTCTCAGTGATGTCACTGCTCTCTAGTGAATGGATAGGCTGTATTCTCAGTGATGTCATTGCTCTCTAGTGAAGGGATAGGCTGCATTCTCAATGATGTCACTTGTCTCTAGTGGATGGATAGGCTGCATTCTCAATGATGTCACTTGTCTCTAGTGGATGGATAGGCTGCATTCTCAGTGATGTCACTGCTCTCTAGTGAATGGATAGGCTGTATTCTCAGTGATGTCATTGCTCTCTAGTGAAGGGATAGGCTGCATTCTCAGTGATGTCACTGCTCTCTAGTGAATGGATAGGCTGCATTCTCAGTGATATCACTGCTCTATAGTGAATTGATAAGCTGCATTGCCAATGTACTGAGATCAATATTCAGTTGTAGAGCAGTGTAGAAAATAGTTGGGAAAAGCGAACACAAACGGTCTCTTGTCTTCACAGATTTAGGATAGAGGTCATTTTTTCTGTTTCCGCTGAGTGACTTTATCTAGAGTTTAAAGCTCTTAATAATGTGACTGTTGACATTTTATACTCATTTTTATTGCTATGAATCTGCCTGGCGCTCATCAGATCCGTCTCACTGAGAGGATATAAAGGAGGATATTAAGTTACTGGAGTACATTTAAACTGCAGCAGCTTTTACCTCATGACTCGTCCTTGCTACCGCTCCGTTTTCTTTCTTTATGGCGCTCGGGATCGGCTGTTAACGTCTTTTTATATTTTCCAGATCTTCACTTTGTCTTTTAGTCCACGTTGTGGTCTGTTTTCTTTCTCAGCTTCTCGGTTGATTGCGGGTTTTATAGAACACGTCACGGATTGTTGTGTTTTAGGGTAGGGTACATGATAACATTTGCACGGCATAACACATTTGGAGATTTGCCCTTTTCAGCTAAGCGGGTAGGGTAAAGCACAAGGATGTGCCACCATGCTATGGCAGGGGAGGAACGAGCTGGTTGGTATAGTGCTAATGCAGTAGGACTTATAGGGGGGCTACAAAACATGAAGCCCTAGAGTTTACCTTCATGACCCTCCACTATTATATGAGGTAATTGCATACATAGCAATTCCATAATATACTTGTATATCATGCTGGAAGTTGTCGTTTTGCAACAGCTGAAGCGCCACAGGTTGGGGACCATTCACTTTCAAAGAGCCTAGTGTAATCCTAAACTTTTATATTAGGTAACTGCATACTGATGTAGCCAAGTTTATCTTGACTCTGATAACTTACTGCAGCCTGATATCACACAATAAAAGTCATTGAAAAAGTCAAGTTAAAGTGTCTTGCCACTGTGTGTATAATGCTTTAATAGTCAACATAAAGATGGCTACATCTGTATACCAGTGTATTGAAGATGAAGAATTGTCATGTTGCTGTCCCTTTAAGAGACTTTAGCTTTGCCATTGATCGTATTAATATGTTGACTCATATCTGAACATTGTATAAAGGAAAACAGGAAGACGCAGCGACGTTCTGTGCGCCATTCCCGGTGACCCCGCGTTGCCGGTCACTTACAGTCCAGACATTCACCATACGAGAGAATTCTCCTGGATGATCTGGTAACCACAAGGAGATAAATGAGGGAAAGGTCTGAGCTCTTGGATCCGCTCCTGGCGTTGAATCACAGGATTTGTCTGGCAAACTGTGTGATTGTTGTATTAATCACTAACACAAAGACACGAAACTACATGTGACTGGTCACGAGAAAAAAAACGGAAAATATCAGCTGACTAATACAAGAGTAGTCATGGGCCTTAAAGCGCAACTCCACTTCCGAACATAATGTTAATGCTTAACTATCCATATAAGGTTCAACAACATTGCAAATACTTTGTATTACTATCCTTAGATTACATTGATCTTACAACATTTTTATACTCCAGTCACATCCAAAGCTGCATTCAAAATACTACTGGACTTCTTTTGGCTCTCAGGTTAAATGACCTTGCAGCTTTTTCTGTTTCAATGTTTATACAGAGTATGCTCAGAAGAATGTTTAATGCAGCTTTGGTTGTGACTGGAGTATGACATGACTGGATCATGAGCTTAAGTTCCAAATTTTAAAAGGGAAAACTAGTAATTGTAATTATCTATTAGGCTGGGTTCACACGACCTATTTTCAGGCGTAAGGCTGGGTTCACACACACTATTTACGGACGTAATTCAGGCGTTTTAGCCTCGAATTACGTCCGAAAATGCGGCTCTAAAGCGTCGGCAAACATCTGCCCATTCATTTGAATGGGTCTTACGATGTTCTGTGCCGACGGTCATTTTTTTTACGCACCGCTGTCAAAAGACGGCGCGTAAAAAAGACGCCCGCTTCAAAGAAGTGCCTGTCACTTCTTCAGACGTAAATGGAGCCGTTTTCCATTGACTCCATAGAAAAACAGCTCCAATTACGTCCATAATGGACGCAGCGAAAAGCGCCTGCACATGCCATTACGGCTGAAATTCCGGAGCTGTTTTCGCCTGAATACAGCTCCGCAATTTCAGCTGTAACGGAGGCTGCCGTGTGAACATACACTAATCGAGGCGTTTTTTACGCCTCGAATTACGCCTGAAAAGACGGCTCCAATACGTCGGCAAACATCTGCCCATTGCTTTCAATGGGTTTGCCGATGTTCTGTGCCGACGACCTGTCATTTTACGCGTCGCTGTCAAAAGGCGACTCGTAAAATTACAGCCTCGGCAAAAGAAGTGCAGGACACTTTTTGGGACGTTTTTGGAGCCGTTTTCTCATAGACTCTATTGAAAACAGCTCCAAAAACGGCCGAAAAAACGCAGCGAAAACGCGAGTTGCTCAAAAAACGTCTGAAAATCAGGAGCTGTTTTCCTTTGAAAACAGCTCCGTATTTTCAGACGTTTTTGGCTCAGTGTGTGAACATAGCCTTACACGCCGGCAGCAATTCTGGCTTTGCTACCAGTAGTGGAGCGGTATTAGGGTATGTTCACACGGCAGCGTCCGTTACGGCTGAAATTACGGGGCTGTTTTCAGGAGAAAACCGCTCCGGAATTTCAGACGTAATGGCATGTGCAGGCGTCTTTCGCTGCGTCCACTACGGACGTAATTGGAGCTGTTTTTCCATGGAGTCAATGGAAAACGGCTCCATTTACGTCTGAAGAAGTGACATGCACTTCTTTAACGCGGTCGTCTTTTTTACGCGCCGTCTTTTGACAGCGGCACGTAAAATAAATGACCGTCGGCACAGAACATCGTAAAGCCCATTCAAATGAATGGGCAGATGTTTGCCAACGCTTTTGAGCTGTATTTTCGGACATAATTCGGGGCTAAAACGCACGAATTACGTCCATAAATAGGGTGTGTGAACCCAGCCTTAGAATTATTTGGGAGAACAGGTACGAGACTTTCTGTTTCACTGCTGGAATTTTTCTTTCTACATGGAAATCAATGGATAACCTAAGATGAAGAGTTGGCATTTCTACCACGCAGCCAAAATGTGGGCTGTCATGTGGATATCCTTACCTTAGTCAGATTGCCTCCCCCATTTGTATTAATTGAAGTAGTAACAAGAGCGTGGAAAGAGACTGAGAGTCATGCTTGGATGTGTCTGTGTACTGGTGTACGCATGTGGGTGACTGGGTGACCAAAAGATAGCCCTCCATAACCTTTAAAATGGTCGACTATGGCTGTGACTTCATATCCCCAGTTACAGTAGCTTGCTGTCACAATACTATTCTCTTCACATTTTTTTTTTTAAGCGAGACCTGTATTCTTGGATACAAAGAGAAGAAAATATTTGCCGGCAATGGTCGGTTTGCACCGGTAGATTTTGCACCAGTTTGCGGTGTGTGGACTGTGAAATTAATTTTTCTTGTGGCTTTTAAAAGACTGGAGTCGACGGTTTTGTGTTCGAGTGATGGATACGTTGCCAGCAGCTTGGGCTTCGACCTGGTCATGTTTCATTAGTTAATGGGTCCCCAGTAACAGCTGTTAAGGCCTGGCCCATAGCCAGCGTACACACAATCTACATACCAGCCGTATCCTTATATACATGGAATAAACCCTCTGAGACCGGCCTCATTCATAAAGCTGCCGGACTACACTGCTGACTTACTTAGTGTACAATCATAATGGAGTCTTCATGTACCCAGAAGTGGCTGAGATCAGATCCTGCGTGTCTCTAAGGCCTGATTTACACGAGCGTGTGCGTTTTGCGCATGCAAAAAACGCGGCGTTTTGCGTGCGCAAAAGGCACATAACAGCTGCGTGTGTCATCAGTGTATGATGCGCGGCTGCGAGATTTTCGCGCAGCCGCCATCATTATGACACTCCATTTGGATGTTTGTAAACAGAAAAGCACTTGGTGCTTTTCTGTTTACATTCATCCTTTTGACAGCTCTTGCGCGAATCACACAGTTCGCACGGAAGTGCTTCCGTGCAACCTGCGTGGTTTTCACGCACCCATTGACTTCAATGGGTGCGTGATGCGTGAAAAACGCAGAAATATAGAACATGTCGTGAGTTTTACGCAGCGGACTCACGCTGCGCAAAACCAACGGACTGTCTGCACTGCCCCATAGAGTAATATAGGTGCGTACGACACGCGTGAAAAGCACGCGCGTCGCACGCGCGTATATTACGTTCGTGTAAATGATGCCTAAGACACAGGACCCAGTTAATAACGATCACATCTATGATATGAACACGCAAGACCAGCTCTCAGCCGAGCCGGAAACAGCAGAGAGAGAACCGTACAGCTTCTATGTATACAGGCTACAGAAAAGCTCTATCGTGAAAAGTAAACACATTTTTTTAAAATAAAAGTCAATTTGAAAGTTGATTTATAAAAAAAATAAAATAAAAAGAATGTAACTACTATAAAACTGCCCTATATACAAGAATATAACTACTATAATACTGCCCCATGTATACAAGAATATAACTACTATAATACTGCTCCCTATATACAAGAATATAACTACTATAATACTGCCCTCTATATACAAGAATATAACTACTATAATACTGCCCCCTATATACAAGAATATAACTACTATAATACTGCCCCTATACACAAGAATGTAACCACTATAATACTGCCCCTATATACAAGAATATAACTACTATAATACTGCCTCCTATATACAAGAATATAACTACTATAATACTGCCTCCTATATACAAGAATATAACTACTATAATACTGCCACTATATACAAGAATATAACTACTATAATACTGCCACTATATACAAGAATATAACCACTATAATACTGCCCCTATATACAAGAATATAACTACTATAATACTGCCTCCTATATACAAGAATATAACTACTATAATACTGCCTCCTATATACAAGAATATAACTACTATAATACTGCCACTATATACAAGAATATAACTACTATAATACTGCCACTATATACAAGAATATAACTACTATAATACTGCCACTATATACAAGAATATAACTACTATAATACTGCCTCCTATATACAAGAATATAACTACTATAATACTGCCCCCTATATACAAGAATATAACTACTATAATACTGACCCCTACATACAAGAATATAACTACTATAATACTGCTCCCTATATACAAGAATATAACTACTATAATACTGCCCTCTATATACAAGAATATAACTACTATAATACTGCTCCCTATATACAAGAATATAACTACTATAATACTGCCCTCTATATACAAGAATATAACTACTATAATACTGCCCCCTATATACAAGAATATAACTACTATAATACTGACCCCTACATACAAGAATATAACTACTATAATACTGCCCCCTATATACAAGACTATAACTACTATAATACTGCTCCTATATACAAGAATATAACTACTATAAGGGCATGACCACACATGGCGGAATTCCTCCGCAACTGTCCGCATCAATGCCGCACCTAATCCGGGTTGCGGATTACGGCTGCGGATCTGCACAAAATGTGCAGAAAATTGATGCGGACTAGCTGCTGCGGACTGCGGGAAAAGTGCTTCCCTTCTCCCTATGGGTATGTTCACACGGCGGGGGTCCGTAACGGCTGAAATTACGGGGATGTTTCAGCCTGAAAACATCCCCGTAATTTCAGCCGTACCGGCATGTGCAGGCGCTTGAACGCCGCGTCAATTACGGCCGTAATTAGCGCTGCTATTCATTGGAGTCAATGAATAGCGGCTCCAATTACGGCCAAAGAAGTGACAGGTCACTTCTTTGACGCGGGCGTCTATTTACGCGCCGTCATTTGACAGCGGCGCGTAAATATACGCCTCGTGTGAACAGACAAACGTCTGCCCATTGCTTTCAATGGGCAGATGTTTGTCAGCGCTATTGAGGCGCTATTTTCGGGCGTAATTCGGGGCAAAAACGCCCGATTTACGTCCGTAAATAGGCCGTGTGAACATACCCTATCAGTGCAGGATAGAGAGAAGGGACAGCACTTTCCCTAGTGATAGTAAAAGAATTTCATACTTACCGCCCGTTGTCTTTATGACGCGTCCCTCCTTCGGCATCCAGCCCGACCTCCCTGGATGACGCGCCAGTCCATGTGACCGCTGCAGCCTGTGCTTGGCCTGTGATTGGCTGCAGCCGTCACTTACACTGAAACGTCATCCTGGGAGGCCGGACTGGAGACAGAAACAGGGAGTTCTCGGTAAGTACGAACTTCATTTTTTTTTACAGATACATGTATATTGGGATCGGTAGTCACTGTCCCGGGTGCAGAAACAGTTACTGCCGATCGCTTAACTCTTTCAGCACCCTGGACAGTGACTATTTACTGACGTCTCCTAGCAACGCTCCCGTCATTACGGGAGCCCCATTGACTTCCTCAGTCTGGCTGTAGACCTAGAAATACATAGGTCCAGCCAGAATGAAGAAATGTCAAGTTAAAAAAGCAAGACGCATCCGCAGCACACATGACATGTGCATGACAGCTGCGGACTTCATTGCGGAACTTTGAATCTCCATTGAAGTCAATGGAGAAATTCCGCCATGAGTCCGCCACTGCTCCGCAACAGACAGAGCATGCTGCGGACACCAAATTCCGCTCCGCAGCCTCTGCTCCGCAGCGGAATTGTACGCATCGTGTAAACGAACACTGCTAAATTAAAGTGAAAGTCAATGGAGAAACGGCTCCGCTGCGGAATAACGCTGCGGAGTGTCCGCAGCGGAATTTAAGTGAAATTCCGCCATGTGTGAACCCGCCCTAATACTGCCTCCTATATACAAGAATATATCTACTATAATACTGCCTCCTATATACAAGAATATATCTACTATAATACTGCCCCCTATATACAAGAATATAACTACTATAATACTGCCTCCTATATACAAGAATATATCTACTATAATACTGCCCCCTATATACAAGAATATAACTACTATAATACTGCCTCCTATATACAAGAATATATCTACTATAATACTGCTCCTATATACAAGAATACAACTACTATAATACTGCCTCCTATATACAAGAATATAACTACTATAATACTGCCCCTATATACAAGAATATAACTACTATAATACTGCCTCCTATATACAAGAATATAACTACTATAATACTGCCCCCTATATACAAGAATATAACTACTATAATACTGCCCCTATATACAAGAATATAACTACTATAATACTGCTCCCATATACAAGAATATAACTACTATAATACTGCCCCATATACAAGAATATAACTACTATAATACTGCCCCTATATACAAGAATATAACTACTATAATACTGCCCCTATATACAAGAATATAACTACTATAATACTGCCCCTATATACAAGAATATAACTACTATAATACTGCCCCTATATACAAGAATATAACTACTATAATACTGCCCCCTATATACAAGAATATAACTACTATAATACTGCCCCTATATACAAGAATATAACTACTATAATACTGCCCCTATATACAAGAATATAACTACTATAATACTGCCCCTATATACAAGAATATAACTACTATAATACTGCCCCTATATACAAGAATATAACAACTATAATACTGCCCCTATATACAAGAATATAACTACTATAATACTGCCCCTATATACAAGAATATAGAATATAACTACTATAATACTGCTCTTATATACAAGAATATAACTACTATAATACTGCCCCTATATACAAGAATATAACTACTATAATACTGCCCCTATATACAAGAATATAGAATATAACTACTATAATACTGCTCCTATATACAGGAATATAACTACTATAATACTGCTCCTATATACAAGAATATAACTACTATAATACTGCCCCTATATACAAGAATATAACTACTATAATACTGCCCTATATACAAGAATATAACTACTATAATACTGCCACTATATACAAGAATATAACTACTATAATACTGCCCCCTATATACAAGAATATAACTACTATAATACTGCCCCTATATACAAGAATATAACTACTATAATACTGCCCCTATATACAAGAATATAACTACTATAATACTGCCCCTATATACAAGAATATAACTACTATAATACTGCCCCCTATATACAAGAATATAACTACTATAATACTGCTCCTATATACAAGAATATAACTACTATAATACTGCCCCTATATAGAAGAATATAACTACTATAATACTTCCCCCTATATACAAGAATATAACTACTATAATACTGCTCCTATATACAAGAATATAACTACTATAATACTGCCACTATATACAAGAATATAACTACTATAATACTGCCCCCTATATACAAGAATATAACTACTATAATACTACTCCTATATACAAGAATATAACTACTATAATACTGCTCCTATATACAAGAATATAACTACTATAATACTGCCACTATATACAAGAATATAACTACTATAATACTGCCCCTATATACAAGAATATAACAACTATAATACTGCCCCTATATACAAGAATATAACTACTATAATACTGCCCCCTATATACAAGAATATAACTACTATAAGGGCGTGACCACACGTGGCGGATTTCCTCCGCAACTGTCCGCATCAATGCCGCACCTAATCCGGGTTGCGGATTACGGTTGCGGATCTGCACAAAATGTGCAGTAAATTGATGCGGACTAGCTGCTGCGGACTGCGGGAAAAGTGCTTCCCTTCTCCCTATCAGTGCAGGATAGAGAGAAGGGACAGCACTTTCCCTAGTGAAAGTAAACGAATTTCATACTTACCGGCCGTTGTCTTGGTGACGCGTCCCTCTTTCGGCATCCAGCCCGACCTCCCTGGATGACGCGCCAGTCCATGTGACCGCTGCAGCCTGTGCTTGGCCTGTGATTGGCTGCAGCCGTCACTTAGACTGAAACGTCATCCTGGGAGGCCGGACTGGAGACAGAAGCAGGGAGTTCTCGGTAAGTATGAACTTATATTTTTTTACAGGTTGCTGTATATTGGGATCGGTAGTCACTGCCCAGGGTGCAGAAACAGTTACTGCCGATCGCTTAACTCTTTCAGCACCCTGGACAGTGACTATTTACAGACGTCTCCTAGCAACGCTCCCGTCATTACGGGAGCCCCATTGACTTCCTCAGTCTGGCTGTAGACCTAGAAATACATAGGTCCAGCCAGAATGAAGAAATGTCATGGCAAAAAAGCAAGACGCATCCGCATGACAGCTGCGGACTTCATTGCGGAACTTAGAATCTCCATTGAAGTCAATGGAGAAATTCCGCCATGAGTCCGCCACTGCTCCGCAACAGACAGAGCATGCTGCGGACACCAAATTCCGCTCCGCAGCCTATGCTCCGCAGCGGTATGTTACGCATCGTCTAAACGAACACTTGTAAATAGAAGTGGAAGTCAATGCAGAAACGGCTCCGCTGCGGATTAACGCTGCGGAGTGTCCGCAGCGGAATTTAAGTGAAATTCCGCCACGTGTGAACCCAGCCTAATGCTGCGCCTATATACAAGAATAGAACTACTATAATACTGCCTCCTATATACAAGAATATAACTACTATAATACTGCTCCTATATACAAGAATATAACTACTATAATATTGCCCTCTATATACAAGAATATAACTACTATAATACTGCCCCCTATATACAAGAATATAAGTACTATAATAATGCCCCCTATATACAAGAATATAACTACTATAATAATGCCCCTATATACAAGAATATAACTACTATAATACTGCCCCCTATATACAAGAATATAACTACTATAATACTCCTCCTATATACAAGAATATAACTACTATAATACTGCTCCTATATACAAGAATAAAACTACTATAATACTGCCTCCTATATACAAGAATATAACTACTATAATACTGCCCCTATATACAAGAATATAACTACTATAATGCTGCGCCTATATACAAGAATAGAACTACTATAATACTGCCTCCTATATACAAGAATATAACTACTATAATACTGCTCCTATATACAAGAATATAACTACTATAATATTGCCCTCTATATACAAGAATATAACTACTATAATACTGCCTCCTATATACAAGAATATAACTACTATAATACTGCCGCTATATACAAGAATATAACTACTATAATACTGCCGCTATATACAAGAATATAACTACTATAATATTCCTCCTATATACAAGAATATAACTACTATAATACTGCTCCTATATACAAGAATATAACTACTATAATACTGCCTCCTATATACAAGAATATAACTACTATAATACTGCCCCCTATATACAAGAATATAACTACTATAATACTGCTCCCTATATAGAAGAATATAACTACTATAATACTGCCCCCTATATACAAGAATATAACTACTATAATACTGCTCCTATATACAAGAATATAACTACTATAATACTGCCCCTATATACAAGAATATAACTACTATAATACTGCCCCTATATACAAGAATATAACTACTATAATACTGCTCCTATATACAAGAATATCACTACTATAATATTGTCCCTATATACAAGAATATAACTACTATTAGGCTGGGTTCACACGTGGCGGAATTTCACTTAAATTCCGCTGCGGACACTCCGCAGCGTTAATCCGCAGCGGAGCCGTTTGTCCATTGACTTACACTTTAATTTAGCAGTGTTCGTTTAGACGAGGCGTAAAATTCCGCTGCGGAGCATAGGCTGCGGAGCGGAATTTGGTGTCCGCAGCATGCTCTGTCTGTTGCGGAGCAGTGGCGGACTGGTTGCGGACTCATGGCGGAATTTCTCCATTGACTTCAATGGAGATTCTAAGTTCCGCAATGAAGTCCGCAGCTGTCATGCACATGATATGTGTGCTGCGGATCCGTCTTGCTTTTTTAACTTGACATTTCTTCATTCTGGCTGGACCTATGTATTTCTAGGTCTACAGCCAGACTGAGGAAGTCAATGGGGCTCCCGTAATGACGGGAGCGTTGCTAGGAGACGTCAGTAAATAGTCACTGTCCAGGGTGCTGAAAGAGTTAAGCGATCGGCAGTAACTGTTTCTGCACCCGGGACAGTGACTACCGATCCCAATATACATGTATCTGTAAAAAAAAATGAAGTTCATACTTACCGAGAACTCCCTGCTTCTGTCTCCAGTCCGGCCTCCCAGGATGACGTTTCAGTCTAAGTGACGGCTGCAGCCAATCACAGGCTAGTAACAGGCTGCAGCGGTCACATGGACTGCCGCGTCATCCAGGGAGATCGGGCTGGATGCCGAAGGAGGGACGCGTCACCAAGACAACGGCCGGTAAGTATGAATTTCTTTGACTTTCACAAGGGAAAGTGCTGTCCCTTCTCTCTATCCTGCACTGATAGGGAGAAGGGAAGTACTTTTACCGCAGTCCGCAGCAGCTAGTCCGCATCAATTTACTGCACATTTTGTGCAGATCCGCTGCAGAATCTGCAACGCAGATTCTGTGCGGCATTGATGCGGACAGTTGCGGAGGAAATCCGCCACGTGTGGTCATGCCCTAATACTGCCCCTATATACAAGAATATAACTACTATAATACTGCCCCCTATATACAAGAATATAACTACTATAATACTGCCCCTATATACAAGAATATAACTACTATAATACTGCTCCTATATACAAGAATATCACTACTATAATATTGTCCCTATATACAAGAATATAACTACTATAATACTGCCCCTATATACAAGAATATAACTATTATAATACTGCTCCTATATACAAGAATATAACTACTATAATACTGCCCCTATATACAAGAATATAACTAATATAATACTGCCACCTATATACAAGAATATAACTACTATAATTCTGCTCCTATATACAAGAATATAACTACTATAATACTGCTCCTATATACAAGAATATAACTACTATAATACTGCCCCCTATGTACAAGAATATAAATACTATAATACTGCTCCTATATACAAGAATATAACTACTATAATACTGCCCCCTATGTACAAGAATATAAATACTATAATACTGCTCCTATATACAAGAATATAACTACTATAATTCTGCTCCTATATACAAGAATATAACTACTATAATACTGCTCCTATATACAAGAATATAACTACTATAATACTGCCTCCTATATACAAGAATATATCTACTATAATACTGCTCCTATATACAAGAATATAACTACTATAATACTGCTCCTATATACAAGAATATAACTACTATAATACTGCCCCCAATGTACAAGAATATAAATACTATAATACTGCTCCTATATACAAGAATATAACTACTATAATTCTGCTCCTATATACAAGAATATAACTACTATAATACTGCCCCCTATATACAAGAATATAACTACTATAATTCTGCTCCTATATACAAGAATATAACTACTATAATTCTGCTCCTATATACAAGAATATAACTACTATAATACTGCCTCCTATATACAAGAATATAACTACTATAATACTGCCCCTATATACAAGAATATAACTACTATAATACTGCCCCCTATATACAAGAATATAACTACTATAATACTGCCCCTATATACTAGAATATAACTACTATAATACTGTCCCTATATACAAGAATATAACTACTATAATACTGCTCCTATATACAAGAATATAACTACTATAATACTGCCTCCTATATACAAGAATATAACTACTATAATACTGCTCCTATATAGAAGAATATAACTACTATAATACTGCCCCCTATATACAAGAATATAACTACTATAATACTGCCCCCTATATACAAGAATATAACTACTATAATACTGTCTCCTATATACAAGAATATAACTACTATAATACTGCCCCTATATACAAGAATATAACTACTATAATACTGCCCCCTATATACAAGAATATATTTACTATAATACTGCCCCCTATATACAAGAATATAACTACTATACTACTGCCCCTATATACAAGAATATAACTACTATAATACTGCCCCTATATACAAGAATATAACTACTGTAATACTGCCCCTATATACAAGAATATAACTACTATAATACTGCTCCTATATACAAGAATATCACTACTATAATATTGTCCCTATATACAAGAATATAACTACTATAATACTGCCCCTATATACAAGAAATATAACTATTATAATACTGCTCCTATATACAAGAATATAACTACTATAATACTGCCCCTATATACAAGAATATAACTAATATAATACTGCCACCTATATACAAGAATATAACTACTATAATACTGCTCCTATATACAAGAATATAACTACTATAATACTGCTCCTATATACAAGAATATAACTACTATAATTCTGCTCCTATATACAAGATATAACTACTATAATACTGCTCCTATATACAAGAATATAACTACTATAATACTGCCCCCTATGTACAAGAATATAAATACTATAATACTGCTCCTATATACAAGAATATAACTACTATAATACTGCCCCCTATGTACAAGAATATAAATACTATAATACTGCTCCTATATACAAGAATATAACTACTATAATTCTGCTCCTATATACAAGAATATAACTACTATAATACTGCTCCTATATACAAGAATATAACTACTATAATACTGCCTCCTATATACAAGAATATATCTACTATAATACTGCTCCTATATACAAGAATATAACTACTATAATACTGCTCCTATATACAAGAATATAACTACTATAATACTGTCCCTATATACAAGAATATAACTACTATAATACTGCTCCTATATACAAGAATATAACTACTATAATACTGCCTCCTATATACAAGAATATAACTACTATAATACTGCTCCTATATAGAAGAATATAACTACTATAATACTGCCCCCTATATACAAGAATATAACTACTATAATACTGCCCCCTATATACAAGAATATAACTACTATAATACTGTCTCCTATATACAAGAATATAACTACTATAATACTGCCCCTATATACAAGAATATAACTACTATAATACTGCCCCCTATATACAAGAATATATTTACTATAATACTGCCCCCTATATACAAGAATATAACTACTATACTACTGCCCCTATATACAAGAATATAACTACTATAATACTGCCCCTATATACAAGAATATAACTACTGTAATACTGCCCCTATATACAAGAATATAACTACTATAATACTGCTCCTATATACAAGAATATCACTACTATAATATTGTCCCTATATACAAGAATATAACTACTATAATACTGCCCCTATATACAAGAATATAACTATTATAATACTGCTCCTATATACAAGAATATAACTACTATAATACTGCCCCTATATACAAGAATATAACTAATATAATACTGCCACCTATATACAAGAATATAACTACTATAAGGGCATGACCACACATGGCGGAATTCCTCCGCAACTGTCCGCATCGATGCCGCACAGAATCTGCGTTGCAGATTCTGCAGCGGATCTGCACAAAATGTGCAGTACATTGATGCGGACTAGCTGCTGCAGACTGCGGGAAAAGTGCTTCCCTTCTCCCTATCAGTGCAGGATAGAGAGAAGGGACAGCACTTTCCCTAGTGAAAGTAAACGATTTTCATACTTACCGGCCGTTGTCTTGGTGACGCGTCCCTCTTTCGGCATCCAGCCCGACCTCCCTGGATGACGCGCCAGTCCATGTGACCGCTGCAGCCTGTGCTTGGCCTGTGATTGGCTGCAGCCGTCACTTACACTGAAACGTCATCCTGGGAGGCCGGACTGGAGACAGACGAAGGGAGTTCTCGGTAAGTATGAACTTATATGTTTTTTTACAGATACATGTATATTGGGATCGGTAGTCACTGTCCCGGGTGCAGAAACAGTTACTGCCGATCGCTTAACTCTTTCAGCACCCTGGACAGTGACTATTTACAGACGTCTCCTAGCAACGCTCCCGTCATTACGGGAGCCCCATTGACTTCCTCAGTCTGGCTGTAGACCTAGAAATACCTAGGTCCAGCCAGAATGAAGAAATGTCAAGTTAAAAAAGCAAGACGCATCCGCAGCACACATGACATGTGCATGACAGCTGCGGACTTCATTGCGGAACTTAGAATCTCCATTGAAGTCAATGGAGAAATTCCGCCATGAGTCCGCCACTGCTCCGCAACAGACAGAGCATGCTGCGGACACCAAATTCCGCTCCGCAGCCTATGCTCCGCAGCGGAATTGTACGCATCGTGTAAACGAACACTGCTAAATTAAAGTGAAAGTCAATGGAGAAACGGCTCCGCTGCGGATTAACGCTGCGGAGTGTCCGCAGCGGAATTTAAGTGGAATTCCGCCATGTGTGAACCCGCCCTAATACTGCTCCTATATACAAGAATATAACTACTATAATACTGCTCCTATATACAAGAATATAACTACTATAATTCTGCTCCTATATACAAGAATATAACTACTATAATACTGCTCCTATATACAAGAATATAACTACTATAATACTGCCCCCTATGTACAAGAATATAAATACTATAATACTGCTCCTATATACAAGAATATAACTACTATAATACTGCCCCCTATGTACAAGAATATAAATACTATAATACTGCTCCTATATACAAGAATATAACTACTATAATTCTGCTCCTATATACAAGAATATAACTACTATAATACTGCTCCTATATACAAGAATATAACTACTATAATACTGCCTCCTATATACAAGAATATATCTACTATAATACTGCTCCTATATACAAGAATATAACTACTATAATACTGCTCCTATATACAAGAATATAACTACTATAATACTGCCCCCTATGTACAAGAATATAAATACTATAATACTGCTCCTATATACAAGAATATAACTACTATAATTCTGCTCCTATATACAAGAATATAACTACTATAATACTGCCCCCTATATACAAGAATATAACTACTATAATTCTGCTCCTATATACAAGAATATAACTACTATAATTCTGCTCCTATATACAAGAATATAACTACTATAATACTGCCTCCTATATACAAGAATATAACTACTATAATACTGCCCCTATATACAAGAATATAACTACTATAATACTGCCCCCTATATACAAGAATATAACTACTATAATACTGCCCCTATATACTAGAATATAACTACTATAATACTGTCCCTATATACAAGAATATAACTACTATAATACTGCTCCTATATACAAGAATATAACTACTATAATACTGCCTCCTATATACAAGAATATAACTACTATAATACTGCCCCTATATACAAGAATATAACTACTATAATACTGCCCCCTATATACAAGAATATAACTACTATAATACTGCCCCCTATATACAAAAATATAACTACTATAATACTGCTCCTATATAGAAGAATATAACTACTATAATACTGCCCCCTATATACAAGAATATAACTACTATAATACTGCCCCCTATATACAAGAATATAACTACTATAATACTGCTCCTATATACAAGAATATAACTACTATAATACTGCCCCCATATACAAGAATATAACTACTATAATACTGCCCCTATATACAAGAATATAACTACTATAATACTGCCCCCTATATACAAGAATATATTTACTATAATACTGCCCCCTATATACAAGAATATAACTACTATAATACTGCCCCTATATACTAGAATATAACTACTATAATACTGTCCCTATATACAAGAATATAACTACTATAATACTGCTCCTATATACAAGAATATAACTACTATAATACTGCCTCCTATATACAAGAATATAACTACTATAATACTGCCCCTATATACAAGAATATAACTACTATAATACTGCCCCCTATATACAAGAATATAACTACTATAATACTGCCCCCTATATACAAAAATATAACTACTATAATACTGCTCCTATATAGAAGAATATAACTACTATAATACTGCCCCCTATATACAAGAATATAACTACTATAATACTGCCCCCTATATACAAGAATATAACTACTATAATACTGCTCCTATATACAAGAATATAACTACTATAATACTGCCCCCATATACAAGAATATAACTACTATAATACTGCCCCTATATACAAGAATATAACTACTATAATACTGCCCCCTATATACAAGAATATATTTACTATAATACTGCCCCCTATAGTCAAGATAACAGAATAGAATAAAATAAAGGTCTAATTGGCTTTGTATATCATCTGGTGTTGCTCTTTATGTGGTACAGATAGGCTGGGTCCACACGTGGCGGAATTTCACTTAAATTCCGCTGCGGACACTCCGCAGCGTTAATCCGCAGCGGAGCCGTTTCTCCATTGACTTCCACTTTAATTTAGCAGTGTTCGTTTAGACGATGCATAAAATTCCGCTGCGGAGCATAGGCTGCGGAGCGGAATTTGGTGTCCGCAGCATGCTCTGTCTGTTGCGGAGCAGTGGCGGACTCATGGCGGAATTTCTCCATTGACTTCAATGGAGATTCTAATTTCCGCAATGAAGTCCGCAGCTGTCATGCACATGTCATGTGTGCTGCGGATGCGTCTTGCTTTTTTAACATGACATTTCTTCATTCTGGCTGGACCTATGTATTTCTAGGTCTACAGCCAGACTGAGGAAGTCAATGGGGCTCCCGTAATGACGGGAGCGTTGCTAGGAGACGTCAGTAAATAGTCACTGTCCAGGGTGCTGAAAGAGTTAAGCGATCGGCAGTAACTGTTTCTGCACCCGGGACAGTGACTACCGATCCCAATATACAGCAACCTGTCAAAAAAAATAGAAGTTCATACTTACCGAGAACTCCCTGCTTCTGTCTCCAGTCCGGCCTCCCAGGATGACGTTTCAGTCTAAGTGACGGCTGCAGCCAATCACAGGCCAATAACAGGCTGCAGCGGTCACATGGACTGCCGCGTCATCCAGGGAGGTCGGGCTGGATGCCGAAGGAGGGACGCGTCACCAAGACAACGGGCGGTAAGTATGAATTTCTTTGACTTTCACTAGGGAAAGTGCTGTCCCTTCTCTCTATCCTGCACTGATAGGGAGAAGGGAAGCACTTTTCCCGCAGTCCGCAGCAGCTAGTCCGCATCAATTTACTGCACATTTTGTGCAGATCCGCAGCAGAATCTGCAACGCAGATTCTGTGCGGCATTGATGCGGACAGTTGCGGAGGAAATCCGCCACGTGTGAACATGCCCATATAGTGAAGTTGAAGTTTTGTCATTTCACTATTTGAGCACAGTAGCTTTCCTCCAGTCCTATGGGAAACCAAAGATAACACATCCTGCCGCCACATCCTGCTAAATAACAAACTCAGCTCAGCTACATTTGTAGATTACTATATATCGGATTAGAGTTTCCGAAAGGAAAATCTGCACTGGTAATGGTGCTTTGCTGTAAAGTAAGCACCTGCTGGAGCTCCTCTGTGCTGCTTGTCATTGTGTGAATTCTGTTTGATGTCTGAAAATATTCTATAAAGGAATTTTCCGTTAACTCTGCCATATATACAACATTACATTAATCTGGTTTAATTGATGCTGCAGCCAAATACACTGATCGGAGCCCTGACATATAGAGCAGGCAGCCACGTTATATACCTACACTACATATGTGCCCCATACAACATCCATAAATATCCAGCCATTTTCACATAACTACAGTCATAGCATTTACACAATGAAACCACACAACATACACCGAACAATAGGACACCAGAAGTTCACAAAACTCAAATGTGCATCACAAAATCAATTTTGTATCACAAAACTTTATTCTGTAGCACAAAATGTTACTTTATGCCATAACTATGTTACAACATTTTCATCTATGCCCAAAAACAATATTGTGAACCACAAAATCTGAATTATATTACCTTTAAAGGGGTTTTCCACAACCACACAACTGATATAGGTAATCAGTATATGGAATGAAGAAAGGGAGAGAACCTCCAGCTCACCAGTGTGCGTCTCCAGACAGCGTCAGTCGGATCCCCGCGACGGCCCGCGGTGTAAGGCAATGAATGTAGAGAAGAATTGATCCAGCGCTGATGATAAGTTAAAAGGGAAAACGGAGTCCCATATTTATTGGAGAAAAAAGCATAAAACAGAAGGGAGACGCAGTCCCAAGGTGTAAGTAGTCAGGGCTTGAACCTGAGCCTACGCGTTTCGATCGCAGTCTGCGATCTTAGTCATGGCAAATGAGTAGAAGACCGTGTGTCTGAGATATCCTTATATGCTAATCAATCAGCAGGAAAGGCCAATATGCAAATGCTGGTAATTGGTAGATACCAAGAATTGAGGAGTGGCTAGTAGTATGGGTAAATACGAACCAAAGCTAGATGAAAGCCTAGCCCTCATATGTATATTAACAATGTCATATTGGTATAATATAATAGGAAGAGTAATAAAAGTAACGGGTATAAGTATAACACTATCGTTAATGATAGTAGATGGTAAACCCGTATATCTTAAATGAGTGCATATAAAAGAGACTGAGACACACAGCCTTATCAGTACTTATACATAAAAAGCAAACATGACATGTTGACAAATTGAAACATTGAAAAATGTGAGAAAATATAAAGAGATTAAAAACAGAAATGAAGAAGGATCAAAATACTGTAGTATTATAGAATGTAAATGGTCTATGGTAATTCAATTCACTTGTGTCAATAATTGTTCGAGACAACTGTCAGTCTAAAATAAATGCACATTATGTTAGGTAAATTGATTATTGCCCCGCAGACTGAGGAACCAGAGATACTAAGAACTCTTGATGTGGTTAATCTTTCGTCAGTGTCATTAACCCAAGCTCAGATTCATGTTCTTTCACTAGGACTCAATTTTGTACCAAATTCTAATTTCGACCCTTTCTACACTTTGCTTGATATTAATAAGTTTGTACGCAATCTTACCGTTAAGAGACACTTCTCAACCTCACAAGAGCCTCCATCTATCTCTCCATCTGAAACACTGACAACAGTTTCACCAGTTAATGCATATCGGAAATTATCGTTTCTGGAACAAACAACACTCTTACATCTGGAGGATTTAGCTGGACATTACATCAACCCATCTCCTCTCTCTGCATCCAAATTTGAAACCAAGAACCCAGGATTCTACCCGATTCATTCTCGCACAGAGTCTATGGACACTTTCCAGCAAATTGTAGAACGTGAGCTGTTTAAAATTCAAGAAGCAGCTAAATATGACACCTCCTCACATAATCTTACATTACTTGATAAACAGGCTATTAAATCCTTACATGATAACCATGACATAGTCATTCGCATGGCTGATAAGGGGGGTAGTGTCACCGTGTTAGACAAGGATGTGTACATCAATCAAATCATGTTATTGTTAAATGACACAGATACGTACATTAAGCTACAAGATAATCCAACTGACATGTTCCACAACGCCTTACAACAGATATTAGATAAAGGCTTAAATCTGGGTATTTTTACAACTAGAGAACACAAATACCTGTCAGTGGAACATCCGATAGTTCCCATTCTCCATGCACTTCCTAAAACACACAAGGGTTTGAATCCCCCTCCCATGCGACCCATTGTTTCGGGTATAGGCTCTCTTACAGAAAAGATTTCCGAATGGTTGGATACTTTTCTCCAGCCTTTAGTCACCAGAATTCCAGGATATCTCAAGGATACCAAGGATGTCCTACAGGCATTCCATAAGAAAATTTGGCAATGTGATTTCACCTGGCTTTCTTGTGACGTTGTTGCCCTCTACACCAGCATCCCTCAAGATGTTGCTCTAGAGGCCCTCAGGTATCACCTTCACAAATATAGTGGATATGACCCTAACATGCAATTATTTCTAATACAAATTACTCAGTATCTCATGACGCATAACTACTTCAGCTTCACAAACCAATTTTATCTACAAAAATGTGGTGTTTCCATGGGGGCCAAATTCTCCCCCTCCATTGCCAATCTCACCATGGCATGGTGGGAGGAACATTACATTTATTCTCCAACTAACCCTTTTCTTGATCACATACACTGGTATGGCAGATACATTGATGACCTCCTACTCATATGGGAGGGCGATGTATCTGCCATACCACTGTTTATGTCCTTTATTAACACCAATGGATCTAATCTCAAATTTACTTTTCAATTTAATTCTTCATACATCAATTTTCTAGACCTAAGTTTTTCGTGCAAAACTGGTGACATAATTCAGTCTAACATCTACCGCAAATCTATATCAGGAAATACAATACTGCATGCATCAAGCTGTCATCCCACACACACGGTTTCTGCCATTCCCATCGGTGAACTCACACGCGCCAAACGTAATTGTAGTTCCCATATGAGCTATATCAAAGAAGAGTCTATCATCTGCAACAGGTTAAAAGCAAGAGGCTACAAGAACTGGACCCTATCAAGGGCTAAAAACATAGTCGCTACCAAAAATAGAGATTCCCTTATATCAATGGATAATACTCAAACTATTTCAACCCAGAGTCAAAATATTCCAACTCTAGTTTTGCAATACAGTAAGCAGTTCAACACCATCAAAAACATGGTGTTGAAATACATCCCCTTACTATACGACGATCCAACACTAGAAAACCTTTTAAAAAATGGATGCAGAATAGTATCTCGCAGGGCACAAACCTTGGGCAACATATTGTCTCCATCATTACTGCCAACTAATAACCCTAAACCTTCATGGCTAACTTATAAAGGATTTTATAGGTGTGGGATTAATCCCTGCAAAGTTTGCACTTTTGCTAAAATTAACAAACAATACTCCAACTCTTCAGAAACCACCACCTTTGCTATTAAAACATATATGAACTGTAACAGCGACCATGTAGTGTATATTATCGAATGCACAATATGCAATCTCAAATACGTCGGCTGCACTACCAGGAAATTTAAAATTCGCATATTAGAACACCTTAGTTACATACGCAATGCATCCATCGTTAATATTTCTAATGCAGCCAGGCATTTTGTGACTTGCCACAATAGAAATGTCAGCTCTTTTTCCACATATGCTATTGAAAAAGTAAGGGGTACAAAAAGAGGGGGTGATTTAAAACAGCGTTTACTCACCAGGGAGGCTTTTTGGATTTATAGTTTGGAGACTCGCTTCCCCAAAGGACTCAACCTTAGGAAGGATCTTATGTTTCATTATTGAAACATCGCAATTTATATGAACTAGACTATAGACTCCCACCCTGATTGCTTGTGCCGGCAGGTATACACACCTCAATAAATCTTTCCAGTATGGCATTTATTGCAGTCTTGTTTTCTCAGTGCCATTTTACATCAAGTTTCCATACACAAGGTAAATACATACTTACATTTTGCCATATGTACCTAGATCAATCCATTATAGCTACATATTAATGGCCCACTTTGGGTCATCATCATTAAGTACCTATGCTACTGTATTGATTGTATGTTTTTTCATGACGACTAAGATCACATACATACTCTTTACTGAATTATTGTCACACTTATTAGGACTATTCAATGCTTAGTTAATTAATTTTTCAGCATCACAAATTATCAAGCAAATTTGAATCAGCCCATTATACATTCAATGGTATCATAGGATCGCGCAGTATATCTTGTAAAGGAATTTATAGCCTACTCCTTGGGATTCTAGATTTACAGTTTCTGATATTTGCCTACGTTTTTGTACACTTATGATATTATTACCAGCCACTAGTTGGTTTTATTCATTTCGAATTTATTTTCTAACATCAGTCTATACATATATATACCATTTGTACATGGTTCTATACATTTTGAACTTATTTTCCAACATCAGTCTATGCACAACAATACCATTTGCATATGACTTTTCCTATGGTTACATATACAACTAGTGTTTAATTCATTTGTTAGGTTTTTAGGTATGTAATCAACAATATTTATTATTACACTATTTTTATGACAATGTGACTTGTATTGATGAGTTATAAAACGTAATCAAGGTACACCATCGTAACTCGTTGAATGTCCCTTTCTATGAATACTCACATCCTTTCATTCTCCAACTCTGTTGTCTATTACCATTATCAACTATCAGCGGACTTTAACTGATCTCACTTGATGCTTTTTCTATCAGCAAACACAGCTTGCTTTGCATACTATATAAGTCCATATTCACACTCATTGAGTTTTGTTAACGCGCATTTTTTTCATCAGCTTTTTTCTTTTTCATCAGCTCTTTATCCGTTGCGGTTCGTTCGGCCACAGGGGTTTTTTCTCTGTGATCCGACAGGTTATATGATGTATTTTTGGGTTTATATTTTTGAGCCATTCGTTTCCATTCTATATTAATCAATTTACCTAACATAATGTGCATTTATTTTAGACTGACAGTTGTCTCGAACAATTATTGACACAAGTGAATTGAATTACCATAGACCATTTACATTCTATAATACTACAGCATTTTGATCCTTCTTCATTTCTGTTTTTAATCTCTTTATATTTTCTCACATTTTTCAATGTTTCAATTTGTCAACATGTCATGTTTGCTTTTTATGTATAAGTACTGATAAGGCCGTGTGTCTCAGTCTCTTTTATATGCACTCATTTAAGATATACGGGTTTACCATCTACTATCATTAACGATAGTGTTATACTTATACCCGTTACTTTTATTACTCTTCCTATTATATTATACCAATATGACATTGTTAATATACATATGAGGGCTAGGCTTTCATCTAGCTTTGGTTCGTATTTACCCATACTACTAGCCACTCCTCAATTCTTGGTATCTACCAATTACCAGCATTTGCATATTGGCCTTTCCTGCTGATTGATTAGCATATAAGGATATCTCAGACACACGGTCTTCTACTCATTTGCCATGACTAAGATCGCAGACTGCGATCGAAACGCGTAGGCTCAGGTTCAAGCCCTGACTACTTACACCTTGGGACTGCGTCTCCCTTCTGTTTTATGCTTTTTTCTCCAATAAATATGGGACTCCGTTTTCCCTTTTAACTTATCATCAGCGCTGGATCAATTCTTCTCTACATTCATTAATCAGTATATGATCGGTGGGGGTCCGACACCTGGACCCACACCGATCAGCTGCTCCGGCTGCCTCCAGGCACCGGACGTCCTTGCCGGCAGCAGATGGCTCCGGTCACGGATTAACGGTCGAGCTGCAGAATTTAAGTTAATAAGAGCAGAGCTGTAGTTCTGCAGAACGTAAGCCATGCACTGGTCGGACCCATCTGCTTCCGGCTCCAAATACTGCATACCCTTCAAAAGACCGGAGCGGTCGGGTGTCAGACCCGCACCGATCATATAATGATCACCTATCCTGTGGATAAGTCATCAGTTGTCTAGTTGTGGAAAACCCCTTTAGGGCCCTGTTCACATGGAGTTTTATGCAGGGAGAAAAAAATCTGTCTCAGAATTCCTTCAGGAATTTTAAGGCAGATTTTTCCTGCCTGCGTTTTTTTGCCGCGTCTTTTGTCCGTGGCCATTGAAGCCAATGCAAGGACCGCAAGCAAAAAAACGATGTGAAAAACGCTCGGAAACCAGCACCGCGGGTTTTTACTGCCTTCCATTGATTCCAATGGGAGGTCAGAGGCGGAACCGCAGGAAAGAAAAGACATGGCACTTTTTTTTCCTGCGAACGACTATAAGCTACTTGAAAAAAAAAAAACGACTCTGCCTCACAAGGGGGGCCATTTCGGGCGTTTTTTTGGCGCTGATTCAGACGCAGTTTCTGCGTCAAAATCAGCGCCACAAAACTCTGTGTGAACAGGGCCTTAAAATCTTATTCTGTGCCACCGTATACTATTCTATGTCCCAAAACGATATTCTATACCACAAACTAATGTTTCGGGCCACACATTTTTTTTATTCTAAGCCCCAAAATTCTATTTTGCGCAACATTACCGTAAACCGCAGAATAATCGAGTTATTTTATAGCATTTGTATGAACAATAGTAATGTTACTTCCCCGCGGCACCTTTTTTATAGCTGGCCCGTTTTCCACCGTTTCGGATGAGAACGTCGCCTTTCTTCTCCAGCATCTGGTTTCTATTGTATTATTGACAGAGCGAGAGAGTTCTGCTGACTTCATGAACAGTCTGATCTATGTGGATGACTTGAATTGACCTTTTCAGGAAAGATTTCTATTTCTGCTTTCAATTAAAACAATCCTTGCTGCAACAAAAGATCATTAGACGATCACCTGGTGGTGAGGGAACGAACTGCCCTGACATTTTCCAAATAAGTTTGTTTAGTCTCTTAAAGGGATTGTCCATCATTAGAAAAAAAATATGAAATTTTCTCCAGGAACAGCGCCACTCTTCTCCATAGTCTGTGTATTGCAGCTCAGCAGCATTGACTTCAACACAAGCTGCAATACCAGATATAGCCCATTGACAAGAGTGGCAGTGTTTCTAGAAAAAAAAATCCTCCTACAATGCACCAGTCCTCATTAGTCCTTCTCCTCTTTCTTTTTTTCAGTCCATTTTATTTAATTAGTTTAAACAAAAGTTTAAAAAAAAAAAATACCCTACAATATTTTTTGTGTGTCTGTGCCTTTAAGAGTAGGTTGAAGGGGGTTGTTTAGTTTTGAAAATTCATTCTCAAATACCCTGTCAGGGAATTCAGGACCCTGATACAGACGCCCGTCGCGCCTTTGCATTACATGGACAGCCCATTGATTGCTCTATGATACTTCATTTTCCTGTGATGACATCATGACTGTCCTTAGCGGTGTGCGACCTCTGCGGTTGCACAGATTACATCACCCATCCCTGCTGAAGGGGGTGCCCTTAGATGGCCTGGTATCCGAGGCTTGCGACCACCACAAGTCTTAATATTAATTGCATACTATTGTTATTACATTACTTTATATATGGTGCTGTTATGTGGTCACTGTATGGTGGTATTTGAGCACTGTAGGGTGGTATTTACATTGGCATTGCGTGGTACTTCTACTTGAGCACTGTACTCAATATTTGTTCCGAGATAAACGGTGGTGGCCGCACTATAATCCCATATTATTACATTACTTTACATATGGAGTTGTTATGTGGTCACTGTATAGTGCTATTTGAGCACTGTATGGTGGTATGTACTTTGGCATTGTGTGGCACTGCTGCTCAGGCACTGTACTGTATATTAGTTTAGAGATATATAGTGGTGGTGGCGACACTATATTCCCATATTATTACATTACTTTACATATGGAGTTGTTATGTGGTCACTGTATAGTGCTATTTGAGCACTGTATGGTGGTATGTACTTTGGCATTGTGTGGCACTGCTGCTTAGGCACTGTACTGTATATTAGTTGAGATATATAGTGGTGGTGGCGACACTATATTCCCATATTATTACATTACTTTACATATGGAGCTGTTATGTGGTCACTGTATAGTGCTATTTGAGCACTGTATGGTGGTATGTACTTTGGCATTGTGTGGCACTGCTGCTTAGGCACTGTACTGTATATTAGTTGAGATATATAGTGGTGGTGGCGACACTATATTCCCATATTATTACATTACTTTACATATGGAGTTGTTATGTGGTCACTGTATAGTGCTATTTGAGCACTGTATGGTGGTATGTACTTTGGCATTGTGCGGCACTGCTGCTCAGGCACTGTTTCTGTATATTAGTTTAGAGATATATAGTGGTGGTGGCGACACTATATTCCCATATTATTACATTACTTTACATATGGAGCTGTTATGTGGTCACTGTATAGTGCTATTTGAGCACTGTATGGTGGTATGTACTTTGGCATTGTGTGGCACTGCTGCTTAGGCACTGTACTGTATATTAGTTTAGAGATATATAGTGGTGGTGGCGACACTATATTCCCATGTTATTACATATGGAGCTGTTATGTGGTCACAGTATGGTGCTATTTGAGCGCTGTATGGTGGTATTTTACATTGGCATTGTGTGGTACTGCTACTAAAGCACTATATTATAAGTTAGAAATATACGGTGGTGGCGTGCACTTTATAACATTGTTATTTAGGCAACTGTAAGGAAGTATTATACGGCCAACATGTGGCGCTATTATTTGGTTGAATACAGTACGGAACCCATAATTAGGCACTGTATTATATTTGTATATTGTATGACCATACACCATGTGGGGGGAAAACACCAACAGAATGTACTGCAGACCAGGCCGGTAAGCCACCAACCAAGCTGGTATTTACACTGGGAGGCCGGTGGCAGTATTTTTTTTACCGGCAATAGCAAGTGCTGGTATTATTTGATATATTACGACAGTTCGTGCATGGATTGGATACTTCAAAAGTCAAGAGCGGAGGAGGATAGTGACGGAGTTATAGTCATTGTTTGTCTGCGGCTCCCAGACCTAAGTAGCCAATCACACTCAGTGAAAAATCTGCCCCAAAACCTCACCCACTTTTTACCCCTGTGAGGGTATTTGCATAGGTCGGTTTTGTGGCATTTTGTTGTTAGGACTTTTTCTCAGCAAAAAAAATAAGCAAAACCGGCACGTGTTAATACACTCTAAACCTGGGCGGTAATTTTGGGTCACAGGAGCCACATAACTAATGTGCCCAGAAATTTGTTCCTGGTGCCTACATTTTATGGTCAGTCAGTGGGAGAATAAAACAAGAGAAATAAAAAAGGGGAACGTGAAGCTAGCTTGTGGGGTGAAATATCAGATCTGTCTGGATAAGTTTTATAAAAAAAAAATTGGATAGAAAAACGGTGCAAATATGTAATTATGGGCATCAACTTTTTTCAGTGGGAGCCGGCCCATTGATCAGATGATCGCTAATGGTCCGGCTTCTAACACCCAACAAACTACTGGTATTGCCGGGGGGAGCTGCAGCTGGCCATACATCTACCCAAATTACATAAGTATAGGATTGTATACCAATGATGAATGGCCGACCATAGATGGGCCAGGGCCGCCAGCTGCTCTTTGGTAGCGTCTCTCTGCTCCGGTCAATAGAGGAGGTCCCAAGCGAAGAACCTCATTTATGACGTCCATATGTCTTAACAAGACATATAAAAAGGGTATGTGAGTCAAAGGGATTTCAACAATTCATAAGGGTCGTCTTTTTAAAGGGCCCAGTGATGCAGAAGGATTTCTCTATCAGATCCCATAGAAATGCATTAAGTATGTCGTCAATATATGTAAAAAACTTTTTAAAAAAAAGGGGATTGTATCAGATTAGAAGAGAACGGTTTGCTTTTTTTTTCCAGAAATTGCACCACCCTTGGGTTGTGTCTGGTATTGCAGCTCTGCCCCATTCAAGTGTATTAAGCTGCAATACCAAACATATCCTATGGACAAGAGTGGCGCTGTTGCTGGAAAAATAAATCTTGTACATTCCCTTTAAGAATATATCTGTGCAAATAAGGTAAAGAACAATGAAGTGACCCCAGCCTTACCCAGCGGGTTGTGATATTATGGGGCAAGGTTCGTGTGTGACTTAATGTGTCTCAGTTTTGCAATCAGAGATGTTGGCAGACGTGTTCTTGTGCTGTAATTGGAGGCATGCTCAGTGCACGCTCATTAATCTTTTAGTTACTGCAGTTTCCTACATTAAGAATCCATTCAGTCTTATCATCATCGTTACTTGTTAGTTTGATCTAATTGTCACACACGGCTGAGAGCCAAACGTTATGTAATTACTTCCAATGAATGCGCTCCGTATCCAGAACCAACACAGGGCGCACATACATATCACAGCTGACCCGCGAACTACGATTAGATAACATATTACTGTTTATAATTCATATCTTACATGAAAACCAGACATTACAGAGAGTACCGGCTAGTGTGTTTATACTCAGTGATGTCACCGCTCCATAGTGAATGGATTGGCTGCTTTCTCAGTAATGTCACCACTGATCGCTAGTAAATGGATAGGCAGTATTTTCAGTGATGTCACCGCTCCCTAGTGAATAGACAGACGGCATTCTCAACGATGTCACCGGTCTCTAGTGAATGGATAGGCTGCATCCTCAGTGATGTCACCGCTCTCTAGTGAATGGAGAGGTTACATTTCCAGTGACGCCACCACTCTCTAGTAAGTGGATAGGATGTGTTCTCCGTGATGTCACAACTCTCTAGTGAATGGATAGGCTGCATTCTCAGTGATGTCATCGCTCTCTAGTGAATGGATAGGCTGCATTCTCAGTGATGTTACTGCTCTCTAGTGAATGAAAAGGTTGCATTCTCAGTGATGTCACCACTCTCTAGTAAGTGGATAGGATGTGTTCTCAGTGATGTCACCACTCTCTAGTGAATGGATAGGCCACCTTCTGAGTGATGTCACCGCTCTTTAGTGAATGGATAGGCTGCATTCTCAGTGATGTCACCGCTCGATAGTAAGTGGATAGGATGTGTTCTCAGTGATGTCACCACTCTCTAGTGAATGGATAGGCCACCTTCTGAGTGATGTCACCGCTCTTTAGTGAATGGATAGGCTGCATTCTCAGTGATGTCACCGCTCGATAGTAAGTGGATAGGATGTGTTCTCTGTGATGTCGTTGCTCTCTAGTGAATGGATAGGCTGCATTCTCAGTGATGTCACTGCTCTCTAGTGAATGGATAGGCTTGCATTCTCAGTGATGTCACTACTCTCTAGTGAATGTATAAGCTGCATTATCCGTACTCCACTGGTTGACCTAATGATCTAGTTAACCAATAGTCAAATTTTAGCAGAAAACTATTTGATTGAATATAAGAGTCCATCACGTTACACCCAGTCGCCTCAGACAGCTGACCTGACTGTGAGATATTTTTGAGGTTACCGCAGCAGCTGTTTACAATCTTTACAAAATCAGATGATGCAGATGTGCTCCTGTATCACAAGCATCGCAGAATGCCCGAGCACATGGGCCCAGCTGGCATCTCTGTGGGAGGCACCAAGTAGTTGGGCTCAGCTGATGTTTTCTGCTGAGACTGTTTTTGCCTCCAGGAAGGAAAAAAAATAACAACACTGTGACGGTAGCAGCTGGGTGTGATAATGACGGAAGAGACGAATGTATTGTCCTATAGACCATAGAGTATTTATACATCAAATGATCTGTATATATGGAAAATAAATAGTCAGATACTTATCATGTCCTATGTGGTAGTTTGCTTTGCATCCCAAGACTCCCTCTTTCTATTCATGAGGTAGTTTAGATTGTGCAGACAAACGGTGGGTGCCCCTGGCCATTAAAGGGTCGTTCACTTTGGACAACCCCAGATTAGAATATATGGAGGTCCTTCAAGAGGGACTTCTTTTCTTGATTCCCTTCTGTTAGTTAGTACAGAGAGATGGTACATGGAGATGGTCTTAGAGTGGCCATAAACGTAAGATAACTGACGTTTGACAGCAATTCCTTCCGACTCCTCCATAAACATGCACCGGGCCGAGCGTGCTTGTGTTTTCAATGGGTAAAAGGGGAATAAGTGGCTGCTCAACTTCATTGGCAGTGGCTGATCTCCAGAGGAACATCTGCCATCCAGGTAGAGTCGGGAGATCTCCACACACATAAGATAGCACTACTATGAGTTCGGCCAACATTGGTGGTCCATCGATATCAATGAGCGCCATGTAATGCTTGAGTTTTCCTTCAGCTTCTAAATGATGAGTTGTCGAGAGGCGTCCATGATGCCACCATTGGACTCTACAGCAATGAAGACGCGTTCTTTCTTGTGATTGACCGCGCTGTACCACGTGATGGACAAATTCGAGCTTGGGGTTGGCCAGGAAGATCTAAAGTTTGGGTGGAGTTGGAATAATGATTGGGGCTGTTCTTAATGGTTGAGTCCTTGGTTTCTTTGTAGTGAATTGTAAGCGTCCAACTTTATGGCAACAGTTAAGAGGACGGTCATCTCCTATTGTAGATGACAGTGACCCCGAGAATAAAGCAAGAGCTGTAAAAAGAAGTTTAGGAGAACTTGACCGGATTAAATTGAACCGTGATCTAAACACTTTTAAGTAAATTGGAACCCAACCCTGCCTACGGGCCACATCTTACCCCCAACATATGTCTAATGCGATCTGCTTTCTCTTGATTTTTATATCCGGTATGCTGCATTGACTATATATATCACCACCATCTCGTATGTCTGTTTCAATGTTTGTGTGTCTGTCAGTTTGTTAATGTCCGAAACACGTGTCCTGATATCTGAATACGCAAGATATTTTATATACTGTGATATATCTTTTGTGCAAATCATTTGGATGTTGTATTTGTTTTCTACCGTATTTCTGAAACCAAAAAAAAACAATTGAATTTCATATGTGTAATGCTTAGGCGTCGTTCACATCTGCGTCCCGACTCCGTTCATGCCTTTCCGTCAGGGGAACCCATGAACGGAACCCAAACTGATACAAATGGAAACCATAGGCTTCCGTTTACATGGCCATTGTTTTAAATGGTGATGGATTAGGTGAAAACGGTTTCCGTTTGTCACCGTTGTGTAAGGGTTCAGTCATTTTGACAGAATCAATAGCGTAGTCGACTGCGAAATCTATTCCATCGAAACTACGAGATCCTTACACAACGGTGATAAATGGAAATTATTAATGTTATATGAGGTGTAGATGTTCTCGGAGGGTTAGATGTTATCGGAGGGTTAGATGTTATCGGAGGGGTAGATGTTATCGGAGGGGTAGATGTTATCGGAGGGTTAGATGTTATCGGAGGGTTAGATGTTATCGGAGGGGTAGATGTTATCGGAGGGGTAGATGTTATCGGAGGGTTAGATGTTATCGGAGGGGTAGATGTTATCGGAGGGTTAGATGTTCTCGGAGGGTTAGATGTTATCGGAGGGTTAGATGTTATCGGAGGGGTAGATGTTATCGGAGGGGTAGATGTTATCTGTTTGGGCCTTAAAGGGGTTGTCCCACAAAACACATGTATCCCCTATCTACAGATGTTATCGGAGGGTTAGATGTTATCGGAGGGGTAGATGTTATCGGAGGGGTAGATGTTATCTGTTTGGGCCTTAAATAGGTTGTCCCACAAAACACATGTATCCCCTATCTACAGATGTTATCGGAGGGTTAGATGTTATCGGAGGGGTAGATGTTATCGGAGGGGTAGATGTTATCGGAGGGGTAGATGTTATCGGAGAGGTAGATGTTATCGGAGGGTTAGACGTTATCGGAGGGGTAGACGTTATCGGAGGGGTAGACGTTATCGGAGGGGTAGACGTTATCGGAGGGTTAGACGTTATCGGAGGGTTAGACGTTATCGGAGGGTTAGACGTTATCGGAGGTTTAGACGTTATCGGAGGGGTAGACGTTATCGGAGGGTTAGACGTTATCGGAGGGGTAGACGTTATCGGAGGGTTAGACGTTATCGGAGGGTTAGACGTTATCGGAGGGTTAGACGTTATCGGAGGGGTAGACGTTATCGGAGGGTTAGACGTTATCGGAGGGGTAGACGTTATCGGAGGGTTAGACGTTATCGGAGGGTTAGACGTTATCGGAGGGTTAGACGTTATCGGAGGGTTAGACGTTATCGGATGGGTAGACGTTATCGGAGGGTTAGACGTTATCGGAGGGTTAGACGTTATCGGAGGGGTAGACGTTATCGGAGGGGTAGACGTTATCGGAGGGGTAGACGTTATCGGATGGTTAGACGTTATCGGAGGGGTAGACGTTATCGGAGGGTTAGACGTTATCGGAGGGTTAGACGTTATCGGAGGGGTAGACGTTATCGGAGGGGTAGACGTTATCGGAGGGGTAGACGTTATCGGAGGGGTAGATGCTTTCAGAGAGGTAGATGCTATCGGAGGGGTAGACGTTATCGGAGGGGTAGATGTTATCAACACTGTGGTTAAGCCAATGGTTTTGGAATGAGATGTTCCACAAGTCCATATAGACATCGTGTCTATGTATCCACATATTTTTGGCCAGAAGATGTATTCGGCTACATTCATAAAGTGTAGCTAACCTCGGACGTGAAAAACGGCAGTTTTTCACGTCCGAGGTGCACCCTTGCGGGACGCGTTATCACGGATACCCCATAGACATGTCCTATTTTTTTCACGGACCCTTCACACGCTTCATTGAAACAACTGTCGTGTGAACGGCCCTATTGAAACACATGAGTCCGTGTGACGTCTGAATGAGCCCTTAGGGCCATGGTCCAACATCTAGAATCCATTCCAGAAGAGTCGTGGAGCTGTTGTAGCAGCGGGGGGTCTGGATTGTAGGAAGAAACCGGAGAAACCCAACCAAACAGATTCCAGATGTTACCCCTGGTCAGATTCGAACCCAGGACCCCAGCGCTTCAAGCGTTAATGGAAACTGAGAAGACGAGGGAGGTGGAGGGGGGCAGTGATTACAGAGCGAGGATGGAGGAGTACCCAGGACTTGGCATGTCTCAGGTGTTTTAGATAAGTGGTAATGAAAGCTGATAACATAAGTATCTGCCGACATGTAGAGCAAATACAATGTCACCCGTGACGAATGGACCAGCGCGTGGGGCGTTCACTACAACCAATGACTCTCTACCTTGTGGCCAATGATGTCAGGACTTATAACGCTCTACTGTATATTATATTCCTGCGCTCTTCTCAGTGCAACCCCCCAGTAACGTCCATTATCTAGATATTACAGGGGCTTAAAGGGCTTTTCCAGTTTTATGTAGATCATTGTATAAGGAAACTTTTAAAACTTTCTAATACACATTATGAATCAATTCCTCACCATTTTCAAGATCTCTGCTTGCTTTCAGTGAACAGCACACATCTTCATTATATCCAGAGTCCCGTACAGACCCCACAGCTGTGGATTTGCTACAACTTTATCCAGTTTAGACAACCCTGGACTCCAGGCACTGACACATTGTAACGAACTATCAAAACAGGAGAGAGTTTTGTGCAACGGAAGCATTTAGCTCATAGAGGATTTGTAGACTGGATACAATTGTAACAAAAATGCAGCTGTGAAACATATTATTTCTGTTTCTATTCATTGACAGCAAGAATATCTCAATAGTGTCCTCTGAGACTTATTTTTAAAATATCTAACAACAATTCATAAAAATGTGTTGCGTGTCTTTACGATATATTTTTGGTCTTTAATAACTGGTGGAATGTATTGAAACATTCTTGAAACAGATGTAGCAGAGCTGATTTTGTCATAAAGCTGCTTAATTTGTGCACATCAATAACTCACTAAGTTAAGACAACGTACCTGCATTTTCATGTAACACCAGAGATAATACATTATAACGTCGCCATGAATGGTGCCAACTGGCAAACTCAGCTCTGCTGCATTTGTACATCCATATATAGAGTGTGCGCAATTTAGATTGCGTGTTAAAATGTATTTTAATTTTAGATGGTAATTTGTGAATATGAGCGACAATCTTATCATTGCGTGACGTCTTCTTTTCTCTCTTTCTCATTTAGTTCCTCTTGTGTTAAAGAACTGCGCAGAATTCATCGAGAAGCACGGGGTAGTGGATGGTATCTACCGCCTATCCGGCATTACATCTAATATACAGAAACTAAGGTAATTTCAACAACTGTCTTCATTCTTATTTACTGACATCCAACGTTTTTACTGACATAGGAAGGATGGGAATAATGGGCAGGTCTACCTGTATGGTATTTGGAAGGTGGCGCTGTTGCATTGATGTCTATGGAATAACTGATCATTTGCGAAGTGGTGAAAGGTGGTATTGCAACTCAGAAATAAAACTTTGACCGTGCCTGTTTGGGCCTTAAAGGGATTGGCCCACAAGACACATGTATCCCATAGCCACAGGAAATGGGATACATGTGTGTTCGCTGGGGGTCTGACTGCTGGGACCCCCAGCGATAAGGAGATGGGGGAATGAAAGTCACACAAAGTGCTCCATGAGAAGCCTGGGACTTCTGGGGTCTGTGTCCGGCAGCTCCATAGAAGTTAATAGAGCGACGGTCACGCTTGTGCGCATGCGTGACCGGCACTCCATTCATTTCTACGGAGCACTTCGGGGGACTCTCAGTTCCCCGTTCTCCTTATCGCTGGTGTCACAGCGGTCGGACCCCCAGCGATCACACATGTATCCCCTATACTGTGGATAGGGGATACATCTGTTTTGTGGGACAACCTCTTTAATGACGCTGTATATTTTTTCGTTATTGCCTCTCCGCATTACTGCTGCCATAAGTTTTCATTTATGTGGCTGTATACAATCCCGTGCAATATACACCGTTCAGACATAACATTACAACCCCCTCTGAAGGTTCCTGTGGTCTCTGGTATTACTCATTAGCCGCTGATCCTTTGTCCTGTAAGGTGTGCGGTGCGGCCTCCAGGGATCGGACTCGTTTTTCCTGCACATTCCACAGATGATCGATCAGATTGGAATCTGGGGAATTTGGAGACAAGACATCACCTTGAAGTCTTTATCCAGGAATGATGAGGAACATGACACTGTCTGCGGTGTGGCCGGGGGGGGGGGGGGGGGGGGCATTATCCTGCAGTGTGGCGGGGGCATTATCCTGCAGTGTGGCGGGGGCGTTATCCTGCAGTGTGGCAGGGGCGTTATCCTGCAGTGTGGCGGGGGCGTTATCCTGCAGTGTGGCGGGGGCGTTATCCTGCAGTGTGGCGGGGGCGTTATCCTGCAGTGTGGCGGGGGCGTTATCCTGCAGTGTGGCGGGGGGCGTTATCCTGCAGTGTGGCGGGGGGCGTTATCCTGCAGTGTGGCGGGGGGCGTTATCCTGCAGTGTGGCGGGGGGGCGTTATCCTGCAGTGTGGCGGGGGGCGTTATCCTGCAGTGTGGCGTGGGCATTATCCTGCAGTGTGGCGGGGGCGTTATCCTGCAGTGTGGCGGGGGCATTATCCTGCAGTGTGGCGGAGGCATTATCCTGCAGTGTGGCGGGGGCATTATCCTGCAGTGTGGCGGGGGCGTTATCCTGCAGTGTGGCGGGGGGCGTTATCCTGCAGTGTGGCGGGGGCGTTATCCTGCAGTGTGGCGGGGGGCGTTATCCTGCAGTGTGGCGGGGGCGTTATCCTGCAGTGTGGCGGGGGCGTTATCCTGCAGTGTGGCGGGGGCGTTATCCTGCAGTGTGGCGGGGGCGTTATCCTGCAGTGTGGCGGGGGCGTTATCCTGCAGTGTGGCGGGGGCGTTATCCTGCAGTGTGGCGGGGGCGTTATCCTGCAGTGTGGCAGGGGCGTTATCCTGCAGTGTGGCGGGGGCGTTATCCTGCAGTGTGGCGGGGGCGTTATCCTGCAGTGTGGCGGGGGCGTTATCCTGCAGTGTGGCGGGGGCGTTATCCTGCAGTGTGGCGGGGGGCGTTATCCTGCAGTGTGGCGGGGGGCGTTATCCTGCAGTGTGGCGGGGGGCGTTATCCTGCAGTGTGGCGGGGGGGCGTTATCCTGCAGTGTGGCGGGGGGCGTTATCCTGCAGTGTGGCGTGGGCATTATCCTGCAGTGTGGCGGGGGCGTTATCCTGCAGTGTGGCGGGGGCATTATCCTGCAGTGTGGCGGGGGCATTATCCTGCAGTGTGGCGGGGGCATTATCCTGCAGTGTGGCGGGGGCGTTATCCTGCAGTGTGGCGGGGGGCGTTATCCTGCAGTGTGGCGGGGGCGTTATCCTGCAGTGTGGCGGGGGCGTTATCCTGCAGTGTGGCGGGGGCGTTATCCTGCAGTGTGGCGGGGGCGTTATCCTGCAGTGTGGCGGGGGCGTTATCCTGCAGTGTGGCGGGGGCGTTATCCTGCAGTGTGGCGGGGGCGTTATCCTGCAGTGTGGCGGGGGCGTTATCCTGCAGTGTGGCGGGGGCGTTATCCTGCAGTGTGGCGGGGGCGTTATCCTGCAGTGTGGCGGGGGGCGATATCCTGCAGTGTGGCGGGGGCGTTATCCTGCAGTGTGGCGGGGGCGATATCCTGCAGTGTGGCGGGGGCGTTATCCTGCAGTGTGGCGGGGGCGTTATCCTGCAGTGTGGCGGGGGGCGTTATCCTGCAGTGTGGCGGGGGCGTTATCCTGCAGTGTGGCGGGGGCGTTATCCTGCAGTGTGGGAGGGGCGTTATCCTGCAGTGTGGCGGGGGCTTTATCCTGCAGTGTGGCGGGGGGCGTTATCCTGCAGTGTGGCGGTATCCTGCAGTGTGGCGGGGGCGTTATCCTGCAGTGTGGCGGGGGCGTTATCCTGCAGTGTGGCGGGAGGCGTTATCCTGCAGTGTGGCGGGGGCGTTATCCTGCAGTGTGGCGGGGGCGTTATCCTGCAGTGTGGCGGGGGCGTTATCCTGCAGTGTGGCGGGGCGT
>NC_134688.1:472532060-472585991 GCF_050947455.1 Rhinoderma darwinii
CTTTGGCATTGTGTGGCACTGCTGCTTAGGCACTGTACTGTATATTAGTTGAGATATATAGTGGTGGTGGCGACACTATATTCCCATGTTATTACATTACTTTACATATGGAGCTGATATGTGGTCACTGTATGGTGCTATTTGAGCACTGTATGGTGGTATTTTACATTGGCATTGTGTGGCACTGCTGCTTAGACACTGTACTGTATATTAGTTGAGATATATAGTGGTGGTGGCGACACTATATTCCCATGTTATTACATTACTTTACATATGGAGCTGATATGTGGTCACTGTATGGTGCTATTTGAGCGCTGTATGGTGGTATTTTACATTGGCATTGTGTGGTACTGCTACTAAAGCACTATATTATAAGTTAGAAATATACGGTGGTGGCGTGCACTTTATAACATTGTTATTTAGGCAACTGTAAGGAAGTATTATACGGCCAACATGTGGCGCTATTATTTGGTTGAATACAGTATGGAACCCATAATTAGGCACTGTATTATATTTGTATATTGTATGACCTTACACCATGTGGGGGGGAAACACCAACAGAATGTACTGCAGACCAGGCCGGTAAGCCACCAACCAAGCTGGTATTTACACTGGGAGGCCGGTGGCAGTATTTTTTTTACCGGCAATAGCAAGTGCTGGTATTATTTGATATATTACGACAGTTCGTGCATGGATTGGATACTTCAAAAGTCAAGAGCGGAGGAGGATAGTGATGGAGTTATAGTCATTGTTTGTCTGAGGCTCCCAGACCTAAGTAGCCAATCACACTCAGTGAAAAATCTGCCCCAAAACCTCACCCACTTTTTACCCCGGTGAGGGTATTTGCATAGGTCGGTTTTGTGGCATTTTGTTGTTAGGACTTTTTCTCAGCAAAAAAAATAAGCAAAACCGGCACGTGTTAATACACTCTAAACCTGGGCGGTAATTTTGGGTCACAGGAGCCACATAACTAATGTGCCCAGAAATTTGTTCCTGGTGCCTACATTTTATGGTCAGTCAGTGGGAGAATAAAACAAGAGAAATAAAAAAGGGGAACGTGAAGCTAGCTTGTGGGGTGAAATATCAGATCTGTCTGGATAAGTTTTATAAAAAAAAAATTGGATAGAAAAACGGTGCAAATATGTAATTATGGGCATCAACTTTTTTCAGTGGGAGCCGGCCCATTGATCAGATGATCGCTACTGGTCCGGCTTCTAACACCCAACAAACTACTGGTATTGCCGGGGGGAGCTGCAGCTGGCCATACATCTACCCAAATTAAGTATAGGATTGTATACCAATGATGAATGGCCGACCATAGATGGGCCAGGGCCGCCAGCTGCTCTTTGGTAGCGTCTCTCTGCTCCGGTCAATAGAGGAGGTCCCAAGCGAAGAACCTCATTTATGACGTCCATATGTCTTAACAAGACATATAAAAAGGGTATGTGAGTCAAAGGGATTTCAACAATTCATAAGGGTCGTCTTTTTAAAGGGCCCAGTGATGCAGTAGGATTTCTCTATCAGATCCCATAGAAATGCATTAAGTATGTCGTCAATATATGTAAAAAACTTTTTAAAAAAAAGGGGATTGTATCAGATTAGAAGAGAACGGTTTGCTTTTTTTTTCCAGAAATTGCACCACCCTTGGGTTGTGTCTGGTATTGCAGCTCTGCCCCATTCAAGTGTATTAAGCTGCAATACCAAACATATCCTATGGACAAGAGTGGCGCTGTTGCTGGAAAAATAAATCTTGTACATTCCCTTTAAGAATATATCTGTGCAAATAAGGTAAAGAACAATGAAGTGACCCCAGCCTTACCCAGCGGGTTGTGATATTATGGGGCAAGGTTCGTGTGTGACTTAATGTGTCTCAGTTTTGCAATCAGAGATGTTGGCAGACGTGTTCTTGTGCTGTAATTGGAGGCATGCTCAGTGCACGCTCATTAATCTTTTAGTTACTGCAGTTTCCTACATTAAGAATCCATTCAGTCTTATCATCATCGTTAGTTGTTAGTTTGATCTAATTGTCATACACGGCTGAGAGCCAAACGTTATGTAATTACTTCCAATGAATGCGCTCCGTATCCAGAACCAACACAGGGCGCACATACATATCACAGCTGACCCGCGAACTACGATTAGATAACATATTACTGTTTATAATTCATATCTTACATGAAAACCAGACATTACAGAGAGTACCGGCTAGTGTGTTTATACTCAGTGATGTCACCGCTCCATAGTGAATGGATTGGCTGCTTTCTCAGTAATGTCACCACTGATCGCTAGTAAATGGATAGGCAGTATTTTCAGTGATGTCACCGCTCCCTAGTGAATAGACAGACGGCATTCTCAACGATGTCACCGGTCTCTAGTGAATGGATAGGCTGCATCCTCAGTGATGTCACCGCTCTCTAGTGAATGGGGAGGTTACATTTCCAGTGACGCCACCACTCTCTAGTAAGTGGATAGGATGTGTTCTCCGTGATGTCACAACTTTCTAGTGAATGGATAGGCTGCATTCTCAGTGATGTCATCGCTCTCTAGTGAATGGATAGGCTGCATTCTCAGTGATGTTACCGCTCTCTAGTGAATGAAAAGGTTGCATTCTCAGTGATGTCACCACTCTCTAGTAAGTGGATAGGATGTGTTCTCAGTGATGTCACCACTCTCTAGTGAATGGATAGGCCACCTTCTGAGTGATGTCACCGCTCTTTAGTGAATGGATAGGCTGCATTCTCAGTGATGTCACCGCTCGATAGTAAGTGGATAGGATGTGTTCTCTGTGATGTCATTGCTCTCTAGTGAATGGATAGGCTGCATTCTCAGTGATGTCACTGCTCTCTAGTGAATGGATAGGCTGCATTCTCAGTGATGTCACTGCTCTAGTGAATGGATAGGCTGCATTCTCAGTGATGTCACTGCTCTCTAGTGAATGGATAGGCTTGCATTCTCAGTGATGTCACTGCTCTCTAGTGAATGTATAAGCTGCATTATCCGTGCTCCACTGGTTGACCTAATGATCTAGTTAACCAATAGTCAAATTTTAGCAGAAAACTATTTCATTTAATATAAGGGTCCATCACGTTACACCCAGTCGCCTCAGACAGCTGACCGGACTGTGAGATATTTTTGAGGTTACCGCAGCAGCTGTTTACAATCTTTACAAAATCAGATGATGCAGATGTGCTCCTGTATCACAAGCATCGCAGACTGCCCGAGCACATGGGCCCAGCTGGCATCTCTGTGGGAGGCACCAAGTAGTTGGGCTCAGCTGATGTTTTCTGCTGAGACTGTTTTTGCCTCCAGGAAGGAAAAAAAATAACAACACTGTGACGGTAGCAGCTGGGTGTGATCATGACGGAAGAGACGAATGTATTGTCCTATAGACCATAGAGTATTTATACATCAAATGATCTGTATATATGGAAAATAAATATTCAGATACTTATCATGTCCTATGTGGTAGTTTGCTTTGCATCCCAAGACTCCCTCTTTCTATTCATGAGGTAGTTTAGATTGTGCAGACAAACGGTGGGTGCCCCTGGCCATTAAAGGGTCGTTCACTTTGGACAACCCCAGATTAGAATATATGGAGGTCCTTCAAGAGGGACTTCTTTTCTTGATTCCCTTCTGTTAGCTAGAACAGAGAGATGGTACATGGAGATGGTCTTAGAGTGGCCATAAACGTAAGATAACTGACGTTTGACAGCAATTCCTTCCGACTCCTCCATAAACATGCACCGGGCCGAGCGTGCTTGTGTTTTCAATGGGTAAAAGGGGAATAAGTGGCTGCTCAACTTCATTGGCAGTGGCTGATCTCCAGAGGAACATCTGCCATCCAGGTAGAGTCGGGAGATCTCCACACACATAAGATAGCCCTGCTATGAGTTCGGCCAACATTGGTGGTCCATCGATATCAATGAGCGCCATGTAATGCTTGAGTTTTCCTTCAGCTTCTAAATGATGAGTTGTCGAGAGGCGCCCATGATGCCACCATTGGACTCTACAGCAATGAAGACGCGTTCTTTCTTGTGATTGACCGCGCTGTACCACGTGATGGACAAATTCGAGCTTGGGGTTGGCCAGGAAGATCTAAAGTTTGGGTGGAGTTGGAATAATGATTGGGGCTGTTCTTAATGGTTGAGTCCTTGGTTTCTTTGTAGTGAATTGTAAGCGTCCAACTTTATGGCAACAGTTAAGAGGACGGTCATCTCCTATTGTAGATGACAGTGACCCCGAGAATAAAGCAAGAGCTGTAAAAAGAAGTTTAGGAGAACTTGACCGGATTAAATTGAACCGTGATCTAAACACTTTTAAGTAAATTGGAACCCAACCCTGCCTACGGGCCACATCTTACCCCCAACATATGTCTAATGCGATCTGCTTTCTCTTGATTTTTATATCCGGTATGCTGCATTGACTATATATATCACCACCATCTCGTATGTCTGTTTCAATGTTTGTGTGTCTGTCAGTTTGTTAATGTCCGAAACACGTGTCCTGATATCGGAATACGCTAGATATTTTATATACTGTGATATATCTTTTGTGCAAATCATTTGGATGTATTTGTTTTCTACTGTATTTCTGAAACCAAAAAAAAACAATTGAATTTCATATGTGTAATGCTTAGGCGTCGTTCACATCTGCGTCCCGACTCCGTTCATGCCTTTCCGTCAGGGGAACCCATGAACGGAACCCAAACTGATACAAATGGAAACCATAGGCTTCCGTTTACATGGCCATTGTTTTAAATGGTGATGGATTAGGTGAAAACGGTTTCCGTTTGTCACCCTTGTGTAAGGGTTCAGTCATTTTGACAGAATCAATAGCGTAGTCGACTGCGAAATCTATTCCATCGAAACTACGAGATCCTTACACAACGGTGATAAATGGAAATTATTAATGTTATATGAGGTGTAGATGTTCTCGGAGGGTTAGATGTTATCGGAGGGTTAGATGTTATCGGAGGGGTAGATGTTATCTGTTTGGGCCTTAAAGGGGTTGTCCCACAAAACACATGTATCCCCTATCTACAGATGTTATCGGAGGGGTAGATGTTATCGGAGGGGTAGATGTTATCGGAGAGTTAGATGTTATCGGAGGGTTAGATGTTATCGGAGGGTTAGATGTTATCGGAGGGTTAGATGTTATCGGAGGGGTAGATGTTATCGGAGGGGTAGATGTTATCTGTTTGGGCCTTAAATAGGTTGTCCCACAAAACACATGTATCCCCTATCTACAGATGTTATCGGAGGGTTAGATGTTATCGGAGGGGTAGATGTTATCGGAGGGGTAGATGTTATCGGAGGGGTAGATGTTATCTGTTTGGGCCTTAAATAGGTTGTCCCACAAAACACATGTATCCCCTATCTACAGATGTTATCGGAGGGTTAGATGTTATCGGAGGGGTAGATGTTATCGGAGGGGTAGATGTTATCGGAGGGTTAGACGTTATCGGAGGGGTAGACGTTATCGGAGGGGTAGACGTTATCGGAGGGGTAGACGTTATCGGAGGGTTAGACGTTATCGGAGGGTTAGACGTTATCGGAGGGTTAGACGTTATCGGAGGGTTAGACGTTATCGGAGGGGTAGACGTTATCGGAGGGGTAGACGTTATCGGAGGGTTAGACGTTATCGGAGGGTTAGACGTTATCGGAGGGTTAGACGTTATCGGAGGGGTAGACGTTATCGGAGGGGTAGACGTTATCGGAGGGTTAGACGTTATCGGAGGGTTAGACGTTATCGGAGGGTTAGACGTTATCGGAGGGGTAGACGTTATCGGAGGGGTAGACGTTATCGGAGGGGTAGACGTTATCGGAGGGTTAGACGTTATCGGATGGGTAGACGTTATCGGAGGGTTAGACGTTATCGGAGGGTTAGACGTTATCGGAGGGTTAGACGTTATCGGAGGGGTAGACGTTATCGGAGGGGTAGACGTTATCGGAGGGGTAGACGTTATCGGAGGGTTAGACGTTATCGGAGGGGTAGACGTTATCGGAGGGGTAGACGTTATCGGAGGGGTAGACGTTATCGGAGGGGTAGACGTTATCGGAGGGGTAGACGTTATCGGAGGGGTAGATGCTTTCAGAGAGGTAGATGCTATCGGAGGGGTAGACGTTATTGGAGGGGTAGATGTTATCAACACTGTGGTTAAGCCAATGGTTTTGGAATGAGATGTTCCACAAGTCCATATAGACATGGTGTCTATGTATCCACATATTTTTGGCCAGAAGATGTATTCGGCTACATTCATATGAGTGTAGCTAACCTCGGACGTGAAAAACTGCAGTTTTTCACGTCCGAGGTGCACCCTTGCGGGACGCGTTATCACGGATACCCCATAGACATGTCCTATTTTTTTCACGGACCCTTCACACGCTTTATTGAAACAACTGTCGTGTGAACGGCCCTATTGAAACACATGAGTCCGTGTGACGTCTGAATGAGCCCTTAGGGCCATGGTCCAACATCTAGAATCCATTCCAGAAGAGTCGTGGAGCTGTTGTAGCAGCGGGGGGTCTGGATTGTAGGAAGAAACCGGAGAAACCCAACCAAACAGATTCCAGATGTTACCCCTGGTCAGATTCGAACCCAGGACCCGAGCGCTTCAAGCGTTAATGGAAACTGAGAAGACGAGGGAGCTGGAGGGGGGCAGTGATTACAGAGCGAGGATGGAGGAGTACCCAGGACTTGGCATGTCTCAGGTGTTTTAGATAAGTGGTAATGAAAGCTGATAACATAAGTATCTGCCGACATGTAGAGCAAATACAATGTCACCCGTGACGAATGGACCAGCGCCTGGGGCGTTCACTACAACCAATGACTCTCTACCTTGTGGCCAATGATGTCAGGACTTATAACGCTCTACTGTATATTATATTCCTGCGCTCTTCTCAGTGCAACCCCCCAGTAACGTCCATTATCTAGATATTACAGGGGCTTAAAGGGCTTTTCCAGTTTTATGTAGATCATTGTATAAGGAAACTTTTAAAACTTTCTAATACACATTATGAATCAATTCCTCACCATTTTCAAGATCTCTGCTTGCTTTCAGTGAACAGCACACATCTTCATTATATCCAGAGTCCCGTACAGACCCCACAGATGTGGATTTGCTGCAACTTTATCCAGTTTAGACAACCCTGGACTCCAGGCACTGACACATTGTAACGAACTATCAAAACAGGAGAGAGTTTTGTGCAACGGAAGCATTTAGCTCATAGAGGATTTGTAGACTGGATACAATTGTAACAAAAATGCAGCTGTGAAACATATTATTTCTGTTTCTATTCATTGACAGCAAGAATATCTCAATAGTGTCCTCTGAGACTTATTTTTAAAATATCTAACAACAATTCATAAAAATGTGTTGCGTGTCTTTACGATATATTTTTGGTCTTTAATAACTGGTGGAATGTATTGAAACATTCTTGAAACAGATGTAGCAGAGCTGATTTTGTCATAAAGCTGCTTAATTTGTGCACATCAATAACTCACTAAGTTAAGACAACGTACCTGCATTTTCATGTAACACCAGAGATAATACATTATAACGTCGCCATGAATGGTGCCAACTGACAAACTCAGCTCTGCTGCATTTGTACATCCATATATAGAGTGAGCGCAATTTAGATTGCGTGTTAAAACGTATTTTAATTTTAGATGGTAATTTGTGAATATGAGCGACAATCTTATCATTGCGTGACGTCTTCTTTTCTCTCTTTCTCATTTAGTTCCTCTTGTGTTAAAGAACTGCGCAGAATTCATCGAGAAGCACGGGGTAGTGGATGGTATCTACCGCCTATCCGGCATTACATCTAATATACAGAAACTAAGGTAATTTCAACAACTGTCTTCATTCTTATTTACTGACATCCAACCTTTTTACTGACATAGGAAGGATGGGAATAATGGGCAGGTCTACCTGTATGGTATTTGGAAGGTGGCGCTGTTGCATTGATGTCTATGGAATAACTGATCATTTGCGAAGTGGTGAAAGGTGGTATTGCAACTCAGAAATAAAACTTTGACCGTGCCTGTTTGGGCCTTAAAGGGATTGGCCCACAAAACACATGTATCCCATATCCACAGGAAATGGGATACATGTGTGTTCGCTGGTGGTCTGACTGCTGGGACCCCCAGCGATAAGGAGATGGGGGACTGAAAGTCACACAAAGTGCTCCATGAGAAGCCTGGGACTTCTGGGGTCTGTGTCCGGCAGCTCCATAGAAGTTAATAGAGCGACGGTCGCGCTTGTGCGCATGTGTGACCGGCACTCCATTCATTTCTACGGAGCACTTCGGGGGACTCTCAGTTCCCCGTTCTCCTTATCGCTGGTGTCACAGCGGTCGGACCCCCAGCGATCACACATGTATCCCCTATACTGTGGATAGGGGATACATCTGTTTTGTGGGACAACCTCTTTAATGACGCTGTATATTTTTTCGTTATTGCCTCTCCGCATTACTGCCGCCATAATTTTTCATTTATGTGGCTGTATACAATCCCGTGCAATATACACCGTTCAGACATAACATTACAACCCCCTCTGAAGGTTCCTGTGGTCTCTGGTATTACTCATTAGCCGCTGATCCTTTGTCCTGTAAGGTGTGAGGTGCGGCCTCCAGGGATCGGACGCGTTTTTCCTGCACATCCCACAAATGATCGATTAGATTGGAATCTGGGGAATTTGGATACAACACCTTGAAGTCTTTATCCAGGAATGATGAGGAACATGACCCTGTCTGCGGTGTGGCCGCGGGGGGGGGGGGGGGCGTTATCCTGCAGTGTGGCGGGGGGCATTATCCTGCAGTGTGGCGGGGGCGTTGTCCTGCAGTGTGGCGGGGGGCGTTATCCTGCAGTGTGGCGGGGGCGTTATCCTGCAGTGTGGCGGGGGCATTATCCTGCAGTGTGGCGGGGGGGCGTTATCCTGCAGTGTGGCGGGGGCGTTATCCTGCAGTGTGGCGGGGGCATTATCCTGCAGTGTGGCGGGGGGGCGTTATCCTGCAGTGTGGCGGGGGCGTTATCCTGCAGTGTGTCGGGGGCGTTATCCTGCAGTGTGGCGGGGGCGTTATCCTGCAGTGTGGCGGGGGCGTTATCCTGCAGTGTGGCGGGGGGTTGTTATCCTGCAGTGTGGCGGGGGGGGGGGGGCGTTATCCTGCAGTGTGGCGGGGGGGTGGTTATCCTGCGGTGTGGCGGGGGGGCGTTATCCTGCAGTGTGGCGGGGGGCGTTATCCTGCAGTGTGGCGGGGGCGTTATCCTGCAGTGTGTCGGGGGCGTTATCCTGCAGTGTGGCGGGGGCGTTATCCTGCAGTGTGGCGGGGGCGTTATCCTGCAGTGTGGCGGGGGGCGTTATCCTGCAGTGTGGTGGGGGCGTTATCCTGCAGTGTGGCGGGGGCGTTATCCTGCAGTGTGGCGGGGGCGTTATCCTGTAGTGTGTCGGGGGCGTTATCCTGCAGTGTGGTGGGGGCGTTATCCTGCAGTGTGGCGGGGGCGTTATCCTGCAGTGTGTCGGGGGCGTTGTCCTGCAATGTGGCGGGGGCATTGTCCTGCAGTTTGGCGGGTGCGTTATCCTGCAGTGTGGCGGGGGCGTTATCCTGCAGTGTGGCGGGGGCATTGTCCTGCAGTGTGGCGGGGGCGTTATCCTGCAGTGTGGCGGGGGGGCGTTATCCTGCAGTGTGGTGGGGGCGTTATCCTGCAGTGTGGCGGGGGCGTTATCCTGCAGTGTGGCGGGGGCGCGTTATCCTGCAGTGTGGCGGGGGGGCGTTATCCTGCAGTGTGGCGGGGGCGTTGTCCTGCAGTGTGTCGGGGGCGTTATCCTGCAGTGTGGCGGGGGCGTTATCCTGCAATGTGTCGGGGGCGTTGTCCTGCAATGTGGCGGGGGCATTGTCCTGCAGTGTGGCGGGGGCGTTATCCTGCAGTGTGGCGGGGGGGCGTTATCCTGCAGTGTGGTGGGGGCGTTATCCTGCAGTGTGGCGGGGGCGTTATCCTGCAGTGTGGCGGGGGCGCGTTATCCTGCAGTGTGGCGGGGGGGGCGTTATCCTGCAGTGTGGCGGGGGCGTTGTCCTGCAGTGTGTCGGGGGCGTTATCCTGCAGTGTGGCGGGGGCGTTATCCTGCAGTGTGGCGGGGGGTTGTTATCCTGCAGTGTGGCGGGGGGGGGCGTTATCCTGCAGTGTGGCGGGGGGGTGGTTATCCTGCAGTGTGGCGGGGGCGTTATCCTGCAGCGTGGCGGGGGGCGTTATCCTGCAGTGTGGCGGGGGCGTTATCCTGCAGTGTGGCGGGGGCGTTATCCTGCAGTGTGGCGGGGGCGTTATCCTGCAGTGTGGCGGGAGCGTTATCCTGCAGTGTGGCGGGGGCGTTATCCTGCAGTGTGGCGGGGGCGTTATCCTGCAGTGTGGCGGGGGCGTTATCCTGCAGTGTGGCGGGGGCTTTATCCTGCAGTGTGGCGGGGGCGTTATCCTGCAGTGTGGCGGGGGGGTGGTTATCCTGCAGTGTGGCGGGGGGCGTTATCCTGCAGTGTGGCGGGGGCGTTATCCTGCAGTGTGGCGGGGGCGTTATCCTGCAGTGTGGCGGGGGCGTTATCCTGCAGTGTGGCGGGGGCGTTATCCTGCAGTGTGGCGGGGGCATTGTCCTGCAGTGTGGTGGGGGCGTTATCCTGCAGTGTGGCGGGGGCATTATCCTGCAGTGTGTCGGGGGCGTTGTCCTGCAATGTGGCGGGGGCATTGTCCTGCAGTGTGGCGGGGGCATTGTCCTGCGGTGCAGCGGGGGCCGTTATCCTGCTGACAGGGGGCGCTGCTATTAGTGGATACCGCTGCCATGACGGGGGTACTTGTCTGCAGCAATGTTTAGGTCGGTGATACGTGTCACATCCACATGAATGCCAGGACAAGGTTTCCCAGCAGAACATTATCCAGATCATGGGACTTTCCCCGCCGGCTCGTCTTCTTCCCATAATGCATCCTGGTGCCATCTCCTCCCCAGGTTCTAGCATCCGACCGTCCACATGGAAGTAAAACGTGATTCATCAGACCAGTCGCCTTCTTCCATTGCTACCATTCTAATGCTCACGTGACTATTGTAGGCACTTTCGGCAGTGGACATGTATCAGCAGGGGGCGCTCTGACTGGTCTCTGACTACACAGCCCCATATACAGCGAGATGCGATGCTCTGCATGTCCTGACGCATTTCTATCATAGAATTGCAGTAACTTCATCAGTAAACTTTTTGCACTACAGTATCTCTTCTACTGGATCGGATAAGACAGGAAAGTCTTCACTCCCCACACACATCACTGAGCCTCGGTCACCAATGACCATGTCACCGGTTTTCCTTCCTTGGAGCACTTTTGGTAGGTAATAACTACTAAATACCGGGAACACCCCACAAGACCGGGAACCCCCCACAAGACCAGCCGACCCAGTCGTCTACACATCACAATTTGGTCCTTGTCACAGTCCCTGCGTGACTGACTGGTCACTCGCTGCCGTATATCTCCCACCCCCCATCAGACGCCATTGTATCCAGATCATCAGTGGTTTTATGTTATGGATGAACGATGTATAACAGCAAATATAAAAAAATATTAATTCGTCCATTTTTCCCCCCTGTGTTTTATACCGTTCACGGTTCACACTAAATAACCTGTTAAGTGAATTGCTCAGGTTATTATGGTCGTAGGGACACCCTACACATAAGTTCTTGTTTTTAATCCCTCTAAGGTTTCCTCTAATCCTGGCCATTAAACCGAGTTAAAAGCTGCTGTTAGACGGCCGCGTACCCGCTCCACAGCGGCACGAGACACGTTCTACTTCACTGTAGAATAAAGTCCATTAATTATTGCTGTAAATTAATGTATTTGTTGTCAGTAAGGGGTTAAAAAATGCAATAAAACAGCCATGTACACCTAGATCGGCACAGCGACACCTACATCCTGAAGCCCATAGTGGGGCTGGGCCGGCTCCAGGTTTATACGGGCCATTGGGCGATACAGACTTAGTGGGCATTTTTGCGGGGGAACCCACGACGGCAGTAAAGTGGAAAAAAAGTCACTTTGTGCCCCCATATATTTGCCCCCAGTTTGTACTCCCATAAACTTAGTGACCTCTGTAGATAGTGCCCCCCACCTCCACCTTGTAGATGGTGCCATACAGCCCCCCTGTAGATAGCGCCAGACAGCCGGCCCCCGTAGATAGCACCATACAGCCCCTCTGTAGATAGCGCCATACAGCCCCCTCCTGTAGATAGCACCATACAGCCGCCCCCGTAGATAGCACCATACAGCCCCCCTCCTGTACATAGCGCCATACAGCCCCCTGTAGAGAATGCCATACAGCCCCCCTGTAGATAGCGCCATACAGCCCCCTCCTGTAGATAACGCCATACAGCCCCCTCTGTAGATAACGCCATACTGCCCCCCTGTAGATAGCGCCATACAGCCCCCTCCTGTAGATAGCGCCATACAGCCCCCTCCTGTAGATAGCACCATACAGCCCCCCTCCTGTACATAGCGCCATACAGCCCCCTGTAGAGAATGCCATACAGCCCCCCTGTAGATAGCGCCATACAGCCCCCTCCTGTAGATAACGCCATACAGCCCCCTCTGTAGATAACGCCATACTGCCCCCCTGTAGATAGCGCCATACAGCCCCCTCCTGTAGATAGCGCCATACAGCCCCCTCCTGTAGATAGCGCCATACAGCCCCCCGCCTGTAGATAGCACCATACAGCCCCCTCCTGTAGTTAGCGCCATACAGCCCCCCTCCTGTAGATAGCACCATACAGCCCCCTCCTGTAGATAGCACCATACAGCCCCCTCCTGTAGATAGCACCATACAGCCCCCTCCTGTAGATAGCACCATACAGCCCCCTCCTGTAGTTAGCGCCATACAGCCCCCCTACTATAGATAGCGCTATGCAGCCCCCCTACTGTAGATAGCATCATACAGCCCCCCTGTAGATAGCGCCATATAGTGACCCCCTCCTGTAGATAGCGCCATATAGCGACCCCCAAACAAATAAAACAAAAGAAGTCATACTCACCTAGGCCCTGTTACCGCGACAAACGGAGCAAATCAATGCCGACGGGATCCTTGCGTAGGCCGGTGTGATCCAGTGACATCATCACGAATGTGGCTTGTAGCCTAGTAAATGGCAGAGTAGGGAGCTACCTCCCTTCTCTGCCATAGCGTTCAATAGTATCTGCGTCCTAAGGACGCAGATACTATTGAATGTGGCGTCGCTACCGCTGTAGCTGCCATAGCGACTGATAGCGGCGCCACCGGGCATAGGGCGGCCCGTGATGGTGGCACAGGCCCCCTAATGCCGCAGGCCCCGTAGCAGCTGCTACTCCGGTAGTTACGCCACTGGTTCCTAGACAGGGGCTTCCACTAGAAGCAGAAACCCCGGCAAGAGTGTTGTCAACGCTCTGGCAGGAGATTCCATCCCGGAGGAGCCATCACGGCAGCGGCAGCCCCCTGGCGGCCGAGTGAGCCCCCACGGGTAGTGGGCACCAGCACTTGCCTGTGTTCGCCGGGTGCTGATGCTGGCCCTGGTTGAGGGTTTCCGAAGCCCACACTGGGGTTACCTTTGGTCCCTTCTGCTCCTCTTCAGGACCTGCTGAATAAGACTGAGGTGTATTCACAATGCGTTTTCTGTGCACATTCTGCATATGTCCCTGAAAATCTCCAGTCGCATACACTGATCATATCCATAGGTCTCTATTCACACAACAGATGCCGAAATACCTTATTTTTAATTTATGGAATGGCGCAGTCAACTATGTAATTCTATACCAAGGCATACAATAGAAAATGCGTGGTAAGTTTTTTTTAACACGGAAGCCTATGGGCGACCTATACCATCTATTCAGTAGCAAACACCAGAGGCTCACGTCAGATCTGTCAACAGCAGATCTGATGTATTCCTCCAACATACACTGCTTTAGGATCTGCTGCCCCTTTAGTCCGGCATGGAACGGTTTTTGATGGATTATCTGGTTATTTGGCTGAATTGGTGATATTCAGTGAAATGTTGTGACTCCACCTTGGAATTGCATTGGCTCAATAGTTAGTAAAGTTAAAATTCAAACAGCTCTAACGTATCCTTATACCTTATTCCTTACTCCTTATACCATATTCCTTACTCCTTATACCATATTCCTTACTTCTTATACCTTATTCCTTACTTCTTATACCTTATTCCTTACTCCTTATACCATATTCCTTACTTCTTATACCTTATTCCTTACTTCTTATACCTTATTCCTTACTCCTTATACCTTATTCCTTACTTCTTATACCTTATTCCTTACTTCTTATACCTTATTCCTTACTCCTTATACCTTATTCCTTACTTTATTTTTTTTGCTGTTTTTAGTGTATAAATGAATCTGGCGGCTCTTGGAAACCACTAGTAAGCTGCTGTCTTTGTGGCTTTAATTCTGGAGTGTGTAAATACCCAGAAGAGCTCAGCTCCATAACATTGAATTTAGTCAACTCTGAAAACCTAATACATTCACTGGGTATTAATGTGCCCCTAAATCAAGCTGCAAATGGTATTAAGGTGTTAATACAGGGAACAAAAAGGTCTAAACATAGACAAATATTAATAATGGATCTGTCAATATCCGCTGGTCTGTCCTCGTGATAAAGTTGTCTATCCTGGTGATCAAGTTACAGATCTGTCAAAAGCAGCTTGTCGGTTCTGGTTATGAGGTTACAGATCTGTCAACAGCAGCTTGTTGATGGTTTCTAGGTAGCAAAAGGTTAGGTTGTTTAGGTTACAGATCTGTCAACAGCAGATTGTCCTTTCTGGTACTCAAGTTAAAAATCTGTCAACAGCAGCATGTCTGTCCTGTGATTAGATTACAGATCTGTCAACAGCGGCTTATCTGTCCTGGTTATCAGGTTACAGGTCTGTCAACAGCAGCTTGTTGATGGTTTCTAGGTAGAAAAAGGTTAGGTTGTTTAGGTTACAGATCTGTCAACAGCAGCTTGTCTGTTCTGGTACTCAAGTTAAAAATCTGTCAACAGCAGAATGTCTATCTTGGTGATCAGATTACAGATCTGTCAACAGCAGCTTATTTGTCCTTGTTATCAGGTTACAGGTCTGTCAACAGCAGCTTGTTGATGGTTTCTAGGTAACAAAGGGTTAGGTTGTTTTTTTTTTGTATTTCACACAGTAAAACAAACAGAAAAAATAAGTGAAAATAGCAAAAAGATATATTATAAAAACGCTGGATTTTCTATCCGCCGACTGTAGAGCCAATGCTAATCACGTTACGTGTTTTATTTTATTTATTAGCCGCTATTATTATTGGAGTCTGTAATATTATCCAGGTCAAAAACATAAATACATTACTGGGATTATCTAGATGAGTATTCTGCGTCTATTATTGGACAGTGTGGGCTCAGTGTGGATTATGATATTTGGGTCGGATCACATAGGAATTTCTGGTGACCCGATATCTCCCGGCCCAGTAACGTGGCTGAGAAAGTCTTATAATTAATAGTTATTAATATCTGGTAATTATCTGGGTGAAATGTCCTAGAAAAAGACATCACAATAAATGATTGCCCCCGGGATAGTTCAGATTAATTTGAACAGGTTTATTGTTGAAAGTTTAAAAGTATAGTGTGAATGCACTACAACCCCCATCATGTAATGCTCCTGAATCTCCCTATAAAACATTCTTGAGTGTATCCCTGTATCTAAGCCTATGATGTATGATACTGTCGATTGAGCCAATGTATCGAAGCTCATCATGTGTGATACTGTCTGTTAAGCAGGTGTATCTAAGCCTATTATGTGTGATACTGTGTGTTGAGCTGGTGTATAATAGCCGATCATTTGTGACACTGTTTTCTGAGCTTCTGTATCTAATCCTATCATGTGTAATATTATCTACTAAGCTGGTGTATCTAAACTTCTCATGTGTGATACGGTCTGTTGAGCTGTTGTATCTAAGTCTATGTGTGAGACTGTCTGCTGAGCTGCTGTATCTAATCCTATTATGTGTGATACTGTCTGCTGAGCCACTGTATCTAATCCTATCATGTGTGATACTGTCTGCTGAGCCGTTGTATCTAAGTTTATCATGCGTGATACTATCTGCTGAGCCAGTGTATCTAAGTCTATCATGCGTGATGCGGTCTGCTGAGCCAGTGTATCTAATCTTATCATGTATGATACTGTCTGCTGAGCCGCTGTATCTAATCCTATCATGTATGATACTGTCTGCTGAGCCAGTATATCTAATCCTATCATGTGTGATACTGTCTGCTGAGCCGCTGTATCTAATCCTATCATGTGTGATACTGTCTGCTGAGCCAGTATATCTAATCCTATCATGTGTGATACTGTCTGCTGAGCCGCTGTATCTAATCCTATCATGTGTGATACTGTCTGCTGAGCCGCTGTATCTAATCCTATCATGTGTGATACGGTCTACTGAGCCATTGTATCTAATCCTATCATGTGTGATACTGTCTGCTGAGCCAGTGTATCTAATCCTATCATGTGTGATACTGTCTGCTGAGCCAGTGTATCTAAGTCTATCATGCGTGATACTGTCTGCTGAGCCACTGTATCTAATCCTATCATGTGTGATACTGTCTGCTGAGCCACTGTATCTAATCCTATCATGTGTGATACTGTCTGCTGAGCGGTGTATCTAAGTTTATCATGCGTGATACTATCTGCTGAGCCAGTGTATCTAAGTCTATCATGCGTGATGCGGTCTGCTGAGCCAGTGTATCTAATCTTATCATGTATGATACTGTCTGCTGAGCCACTGTATCTAATCCTATCATGTGTGATACTGTCTGCTGAGCGGTGTATCTAATCCTATCATGTGTGATACTGTCTGCTGAGCCACTGTATCTAATCCTATCATGTGTAATACTGTCTGCTGAGACGCTGTATCTAATCCTATCATGTGTGATACTGTCTGCTGAGCCGCTGTATCTAATCCTATCATGTGTGATACTGTCTGCTGAGCTGTGTATCTAAGTCTATCATGCGTGATACTGTCTGCTGAGCCACTGTATCTAATCCTATCATGTGTGATACTGTCTGCTGAGCTGGTGTATCTAATCCTATCATGTGTGATACTGTCTGCTGAGCCGCTGTATCTAATCCTATCATGTGTGATACTGTCTGCTGAGCCGCTGTATCTAATCCTATCATGTGTGATACTGTCTGCTGAGCTGTGTATCTAAGTCTATCATGCGTGATACTGTCTGCTGAGCCACTGTATCTAATCCTATCATGTGTGATACTGTCTGCTGAGCCGCTGTATCTAATCCTATCATGTGTGATACTGTCTGCTGAGCCAGTGTATCTAATCCTATCATGTGTGATACTGTCTGCTGAGCGGTGTATCTAATCCTATCATGTGTGATACTGTCTGCTGAGCCACTGTATCTAATCCTATCATGTGTGATACTGTCTGCTGAGCGGTGTATCTAATCCTATCATGTGTGATACTGTCTGCTGAGCCACTGTATCTAATCCTATCATGTGTGATACTGTCTGCTGAGCCGCTGTATCTAATCCTATCATGTGTGATACTGTCTGCTGAGCTGTGTATCTAAGTCTATCATGCGTGATACTGTCTGCTGAGCCACTGTATCTAATCCTATCATGTGTGATACTGTCTGCTGAGCCGCTGTATCTAATCCTATCATGTGTGATACTGTCTGCTGAGCCGCTGTATCTAATCCTATCATGTGTGAGACTGTCTGCTGAGCTGTGTATCTAAGTCTATCATGCGTGATACTGTCTGCTGAGCCACTGTATCTAATCCTATCATGTGTGATACTGTCTGCTGAGCCGCTGTATCTAATCCTATCATGTGTGATACTGTCTGCTAAGCCAGTGTATCTAAATCTATCATTCATGATACGGTCTGCTGAGCTGGTGTATCTAGGCCTATTGTGTCTCGGAGCACTACATCCCCCATCATGTAATGCCCCTGGATGTTTTGCCCCGTCCGGGCTGTAGTACATCTGGAGCGGTCATGGCGTTGCCCTCATCCCTGTTATGTCTGTCTTTGTGTTTTCGCAGGCAGGAGTTTGTCTCTGATCAATGTCCGGACCTGACGAGAGAAGTTTACCTCCAGGACATTCACTGTGTGGGGTCACTGTGCAAACTTTACTTCAGAGAACTCCCCAACCCTCTGCTCACGTACCAGCTGTACACCAAGTTCACAGTAAGCCTCTGTCTCCCCTTCCTCCAATGCCCCTCCTGAATATTTGTTTTAAGAAGAATTCCACTGATGTCTTTATGTCTGGAGACCGGTCTGCGAAATGGGATCTTACACCATCGTGGGCCCAGGATTTTGCTGAACCGTTCATTTATTTGTAGATCTTGAGCGAGACTTTTCATTTCTTGTATTTCAATGTACAGTAGAATTCCACGGTGCTGGGGTTATATCCATCTGTGCATTCATATATATACAATATACATTCATATACACATGCATTCATACACTATCATACACATACATTCATATACACATGTATTCATACACTATCATACACATACATTCATATACACATGTATTCATACACTATCATACACATACATTCATATACACATGTATTCATACACTATCATACACATACATTCATACACTATCATACACTATCATACACATACATTCATACACTATCATACACATACATTCATATACACATGTATTCATACACTATCATACACATACATTCATACACTATCATACACTATCATACACATACATTCATACACTATCATACACATACATTCATATACACATGTATTCATACACTATCATACACATACATTCATACACTATCATACACATTCATTCATACACTATCATACACTATCATACACATACTTCATACACTATCATACACATACATTCATACACTATCATACACTATCATACACATACATTCATATACACATGTATTCATACACTATCATACACATACATTCATACACTATCATACACATACATTCATACACTATCATACACATACATTCATATACAGATGCATTCATACACTATCATACACATACATTCATATACACATGTATTCATACACTATCATACACATACATTCATACACTATCATACACATACATTCATACACTATCATACACATACATTCATATACACATACATTCATACACTATCATACACATACATTCATACACTATCATACACTATCATACACATACATTCATACACTATCATACACATACATTCATATACACATGTATTCATACACTATCATACATTCATACACTATCATACACTATCATACACATACATTCATACACTATCATACACATACATTCATACACTATCATACACTATCATACACATACATTCATACACTATCATACACATACATTCATATACACATGTATTCATACACTATCATACACATACATTCAAATACACATGTATTCATACACTATTATATACATACAATATACATTCATATACACATGTATTCATACATTATCATACACATACAGCATACATTTATATACACATGCATTCATATACACATGCATTCATACACTATCATAACTATTATATACATACAAGATACATTCATATATACACACACACATTCATACACTATCATACACATACAACATACATTCATATACACATGCATTCATACACTACCATACACTATCATACACTACCATATACATACAATATACATTCATATACACATGTATTCATACACTATTATATACATACAATATACATTCATATACACATGTATTCATACACTATCATACACATACATTCATATACACATGTATTCATACACTATCATACACATACATTCATATACACATGTATTCATACACTATCATAACTATTATATACATACAGCATACACTCATATACACATGCATTCATACACTATCATAACTATTATATACATACAAGATACATTCATATATACACACACACATTCATACACTATCATACACATACAACATACATTTATATACACATGCATTCATACACTATCATAACTATTATATACATACAAGATACATTCATATATACACACACACACACACACACACACACACACACACACACACATTCATACACTATTATATACATACAATATACATTCATATACACATGCATTCATACACTATCATAACTATTATATACATACAGCATACATTCATGTATATACACATGCATTCATACACATACAACAAACATTCATATGCACATGCATTCATACACTATTATACACATACAAGATACGTACATTCATACACTATTATACACATACAAGATACATTCATACACTATTATACACATACAATATACATTCATACACTATTATACACATACAAGATACGTACATTCATACACTATTATACACATACAATATACATTCATACACTATTATACCCATACAAGATACATTCATACACTATTATACACATAAAATATACATTCATACACTATTATACACATACAAGATACGTACATTCATACACTATTATACACATACAATATACATTCATACACTATTATACACATACAAGATACGTACATTCATACCCTATTATACACATACAAGATACATTCATACACTATTATACACATACAAGATACATTCATACACTATTATACACATACAAGATACATTCATACACTATTATACACATACAAGATACATTCATACACTATTAAACACATACAAGATACATTCATACACTATTATACACATACAATATACATTCATACACTATTATACACATACAAGATACGTACATTCATACACTATTATACACATACAATATACATTCATACACTATTATACACACACAACATACATGTGTTTCTACCCTCACATTAGGGTCTATTTACACAGTGCTGTCAAATTGCGGTTTATTAACACAATAATTGAAAAAACTGCCGTAAAATTCAATAAAGCACGATATGTCCGCACCGTGTGAATATATCCTTAGCTAAATCCCGCCACTGAAGACCTCAGTGCCAGAGTATCCAACAATTTCCTGCTAATCTGGCATGCGACTATTATAGTATTAGAATTTCTGGATCACTGGTGTCAGATTAAAGGAATATCACATCCTAAAATATTGAAATCCCACATTTATTGGCTTACAGTAGAGGACACTGCAGCATTCAGTCACAATCCGCTGGATACCGCTACAGGATCTGCCACCTATAGAGAGAGGGCTGGCAGGCGAGGGGTTAAAGGAGTTGTTATGAAATTGGCGGAAGGTTCAATGGGTTGTTGGAGGTTTATTACAGGTAGTGTAACCCCTCCCTTGGCGCCAAATCAAGTTTATACTAGGGAGCCAACTCTCCTATCATTAGGACAGGTCAGGTCCAGATATCTGTCCTTCTAATTAATATTTTAACCCTTTCAGGTAGTGCTCTGATATATGACTAGATAAATGGGATGTATGGGAATTGTTGCCTTAAGACTATGACATAAGTGGTAATGATGATGTCATCCAGGGTTGGCCATGTGGTTATAGACAGTACAGGCGTGAGATCATCAGTAGGTTCTTTATAGAGGTTGTCCTCTGTAGATAAATCCTTATGGTCTGCTTCTAGGTTATATGGAGTTGGGGGGCGCACATCTGTCACCCTACTCTTCCAAGAGCAGTTTTGGCTCTGGAGGACCACCTTTGATGGACATCTATGGGTTGTAGTAATGTTTCTTGGTAGCAGGAGACATCACAATCAGACCCTGTAGTCACAGGGGTGCAAAGACCAAAATCTATGTTGGGTCTAGAATTTATTACGGTTCTCAATCACCCTCAACAGGTAATGTTTTCCGGATCACACAGGGGATATAATTATGGCCAGATCATCAGGAATTGCTACAGGTGGTTTCTCTATGGGATACCCTCAAATCACGACCTGTTGGGGGGCACGTGAAGACTAGAGTTGAGAAACTCTGGTCTAGAAGACAAATATTCCAGCAGCATTGCTTTGCTAGTGCAGGTCTTTCCAACTTAAGATGCCCTTGGTGCCCATTCGAAGCACCCAAAACTTGGAGTACTGCATGGGGCAACATAGCCGGACACTCATATTTGGCACCTTACGGACAGTCAGTCAACCCAATCGCAGCCTCTTGGGCGACTTAGAAGGTCTAGATGTGAATCTTTCCCATTGACCTTTTTTGGGAAGAGTCCGGTAGCTGGGTATTTATCGAATCCTCATGGTGTTGCTCACTATGTGAGAAGAATGCGGAGGGTGCCAATACTGCTCTATGTTGTATTGCCTACAATCACCCAATTTGGTGGCAATAGTTCAACACACAGGGAACATCTGTTTTGGACAACCCCATTTCAGAGCCTTGCCAAAAGCTGATCGATGTGGGTCTCACTGCTGGGATCAGTTTACTGGGGGGAAACTAAATCTCTATGCCCATTTCCCCTATTGTCCATTGTTTCCATTGGGTGCCCGTAGGCAACTGGGTCCTCTTGACTGAACCTTGGTCGTCTCATTGTTGATCCTACTACAACGATGCTGCTCTACCGGCCTCCGATCTATATATATATAATGTATATACAATGAGTTAAATTTTCTTTATCCCTTATATTTGCTTGCAGCTGTTTGAAGATTCATATATATAGCTATGGTATTTGAAGCCACATCTCACGCTGAGACCCCCTCTCCCCCCATCTCTTTTATGTGTAGATTTTTCTTAAATATTTCTTAAATAGACTTTCCTACATAACTCTGCATCTATAATCCCCTGTAGAGGATGAGCCATATATATATATATATATATATATATATATATCGTGCATGGTTCTAATATGGACAGCTTGACTTTGTTGCTAGAGTACTACAACTCCCACCAAACTCTGCTTAACTTTCTTCATCCATGAAGCTTTTAGGACACGTTTTCTCCCCTACAAATGTGGTATGGAATAAAATAAAGTTAGAGCCCCTATTTTGCTGGTTAACACCTCCCCACCACTAATTACTTGGGACAGGAGGTTTGCGGAGACGGGATCCCTGCACAAGTTCTACTCTCCCATTAAATTAAGGATTGCAGCCAACCTGGGCAGGGCCCCCTCTCTCCAGGGGCTCTATAGCAGCCGGAGGGGCTGCCTCCATGGTACAAATTTTTTTGGTCATTTGGTATCCCCATCACATAGTGCAAGAAAGCTCCTCTCTGGCTTCTCCGAGAGTCATGGAAATCTCCAACTGGGATGATTAGAGAAACCCCTCACAGACCCCCGCATTAGGAGATAATTTAAGGTGAAATTGATGTCATAGAGGGGTCCCCACTCAGGGCTCCCTGTATTAGTGAGGATGGAGAGCTTCTCTGGTGGACTCGAGACGTCCATGACATATATGCACAGCCATTCATCCTAATGCCCGCCATGTAATACTACATTTACCCTGCAGTGGCCTGGGATCGGTACAAGATAAATCACACAAAGAAATGTCTCCAATGTTTAACGTCTTCACAATGGAAATGAGAATGTGTAAAATATTCCGGCTATTTCTCCGTTCTCTCTTTCTCCTCTGTTAATAGATTGGCCGATACTGCACGTAACATCCATCAGTGACATACGGCCTGTGTTGTGTCATCTGCATTGGGCTGTATAGGTGTCATAGACTGGAGTATATCTGTGACAGAACGGGGTAGATCTATTCCCACCAGTGTTTACTCTCCACATTCAGAACATTCCTGGTTTCTCCCTTTTCCATCATGCCCTGAGGTCTTTGCCAGCTTGGCGCGCCACCTTATATATCTGTCTCTGGTTACACAGTCCAAGACTCACTCGTAAATGATCTACCCATTACTGCTTAACAACCCCACAAACCTCAATATAAAGGAAATATAACCAATCTATTCACACACACATACACACACATACACACACACACACACACACACACACACACACACACACACACACACACACACACAGCAGTCAGAGACCTACCTACACCATACATATATCATACAAACCACATAAATACTACATACATCATACATACCACATAAATACTATATATACTACATACATCATACATACCAAACAAATACTACATATATACTACATACATCACACATACCACATAAATACTACAGACATCATACATGCCACATAAGTACTATATATACTACATACCACATAAATACTACATATATATTACATACATCATAAATACCAAATAAATACTACATATATCATACATACCACATAAATACTACAGACATCATACATACCACATAAATACTATACATATAGTACATACATCATACATACCACATAAATACTATAGACATCATACATGCCACATAAGTACTATATATACTACATACATCATAAATACCAAATAAATACTACATATATCATACATACCACATAAATACTACATATATACTACATACCACATAAATACTACACAAAATACTACATATATACGACATACATCATTCATACCACATAAATACTACATACATACTACACAGCACATAAATACTACATATATACTACATACATAGCACATATATACTACATACATGACACATCACATAAATACTACATATATACTACATACATAGCACATAAATACTACATATATACGACATACATCATACATAGCACATAAATACAACATACATCATACATACCACATAAATACTACATATATACTACATACCACATAAATACTACATACATCATACCTAGCACACAAATACTACATACCACATAAATACTACATACATCATACATAGCACATAAATACTACATATATACTACATACCACAAAAATACTACATACATCATACATAGCACATAAATACTACATACATCCCACATAAATACTACATATATACTACATTCATCATACATAGCACATAACTACTACAAATCTACAAATATACTACATACCACATAAATACTATATATACTACATACATAGCACATAAATACTACAAATATACTACATACCACATAAATACTATATATATATATATATATACACATACTACATACTACATATATACTACATACATTATACATAGCACATACATACTACATACATCATACAAACCACATAAATACTACATATATATATATATATATATATACTACATACCAAATTAATACTACAAATATACTACATAAATCACACATACCACATAAATACTACAAATATACTACATACCACATAAACACTACAAATATACTACATACCACATAAACACTACATATATACTACATACATAGCACATAAATACTACATACATCATACATACCACATAAATACTGCATACATCATACATATCACATAAAAACTACATATATACTACATACCACATACATACTACATATATACTACATACATCATACCTAGCACATACATACTACATATATACTACATACATACGACATAAATACTACAAATATACTACATACCACATAAATACTTCATATATACTACATACATAGCACATAAATACTACATATATACGACATACATCATACATACCACATAAAAATACTACATATATAATACATACCACATAAATACTACATATATACTACATTCATCATACATAGCACATAAATACCACATATATACTACATACATCACACATATCACATAAATACTACACGTATACTACATACCACAGAAATACTACATAAATACTACATACATCATATATACCACATAAATACTACAAATATACTACACACCACATAAATATTACATATATACTACATACCACATAAATAGTGTATATATACTACATACATCATACATAGCACATAAATACTACATATATACTACATACATCACACATACCACATAAATAGTACAAATATACAACATAACACATACATACTACATATATACTACATACCACATAAATAGTGTATATATACTACATACATCATACATAGCACATAAATACTACATATATAATACAAACATCACACATTTCACATAAATAGTACATATATACTACATACATCATACATACTTCAAACATCAAACATACACCATACATACTACATGTTTGTACATATGTATAGATATGTACAAGAATATAACTACTATAATACTTCCCCCTATATACAATAATATAACTACTATAATACTTCCCCCTATATACAAGAATATAACTACTATAATACTGCCCCCATATACAAGAATATAACTACAATATTACTGCTCCTATATACAAGAATATAACCACTATAATACTGCCCCTATATACAAGAATATAACTACTATAATACTTCCCCCTATATACAAGAATATAACTACTATAATATTGCTCCCTATATACAAGAATATAACTACTATAATACTGCCCCAATATACAAGAATATAACTACTATAATACTGCCCCCTATATATAAGAATATAACTACTATAATACTGCTCCTATATACAGGAATATAACTACTATAATACTGCCCCTATATACAAGAATATAACTACTATAATACTACTCGCTATATACAAGAATATAACTACTATAATACTGCTCCTATATACAAGAATATAACTACTATAATACTGCTCCTATATACAAGAATATAACTACTATAATACTGCTCCTATATACAAGAATATAACTACTATAATACTGCCTCCTATATACAAGAATATAACTACTATAATACTGCTCCTATATACAAGAATATACCTACTATAATACTGCCCCCTATATACAAGAATATAACTACTATAATACTGCTCCTATATACAAGAATATAACTACTATAATACTGCTCCTATATACAAGAATATAACTACTATAATACTGCCCCCTATATATAAGAATATAACTACTATAATACTGCTCCTATATACAAGAATATAACTACTATAATACTGCCCCTATATACAAGAATATAACTACTATAATACTACCCGCTATATACAAGAATATAACTACTATAATACTGCTCCTATATACAAGAATATAACTACTATAATACTGCTCCTATATACAAGAATATAACTACTATAATACTGCTCCTATATACAAGAATATAACTACTATAATACTGCCTCCTATATACAAGAATATAACTACTATAATACTGCTCCTATATACAAGAATATAACTACTATAATACTGCTCCTATATACAAGAATATAACTACTATAATACTGCCTCCTATATACAAGAATATAACTACTATAATACTCCCCTATATACAAGAATATAACTACTGTAATACTTCCCCCTATATACAAGAATATAACTACTATAATACTGCCCCTATATACAAGAATATAACTACTATAATACTTCCTCCTATATACAAGAATATAACTACTATAATACTTCCCCCTATATACAAGAATATAACTACTATAATACTGCCTCCTATATACAAGAATACAACTACTATAATACTGCTCCTATATACAAGAATATAACTACTATAATACTGCCTCCTATATACAAGAATATAACTACTATAATACTGCTCCTATATACAAGAATATAACTACTATAATACTGCCTCCTATATACAAGAATATAACTACTATAATACTGCTCCTATATACAAGAATATAACTACTATAATACTGCTCCTATATACAAGAATATAACTACTATAATACTGCCCCCTATATATAAGAATATAACTACTATAATACTGCTCCTATATACAAGAATATAACTACTATAATACTGCCCCTATATACAAGAATATAACTACTATAATACTACCCGCTATATACAAGAATATAACTACTATAATACTGCTCCTATATACAAGAATATAACTACTATAATACTGCTCCTATATACAAGAATATAACTACTATAATACTGCTCCTATATACAAGAATATAACTACTATAATACTGCCTCCTATATACAAGAATATAACTACTATAATACTGCTCCTATATACAAGAATATAACTACTATAATACTGCCTCCTATATACAAGAATATAACTACTATAATACTCCCCTATATACAAGAATATAACTACTGTAATACTTCCCCCTATATACAAGAATATAACTACTATAATACTGCCCCTATATACAAGAATATAACTACTATAATACTTCCTCCTATATACAAGAATATAACTACTATAATACTTCCCCCTATATACAAGAATATAACTACTATAAGGCTATGTTCACACGGGGTATTTTGCCGAGTTTTTTGACGCGGAAACCGCGTCGCAAAACTCGGCGGAAACGGCCCGAGAACGCCTCCCATTGATTTCAATGGGAGGCGTCGGCGTCTTTTTCCCGCGAGCAGTAAAACTGCCTCGCGGGAAAAAGAAGCGACATGCCCTATCTTCGGGCGCTTCCGCCTCCGACCTCCCATTGACTTCAATGGGAGGCAGGAGAAAGCGTATTTCTCGCTGTTTTATGCCCGCGGCGCTCAATGGCCGCGGGCGAAAAACGGCGCGATAATTGCCGCGAAAATCGGCGTGCAGGGAGAGGAATATCTGCCTCAAAGTTCCAAACGGAATTTTGAGGCAGATATTCCTCCCCCAAAATACTCCGTGTGAACATAGCCTAATACTGCCTCCTATATACAAGAATACAACTACTATAATACTGCTCCTATATACAAGAATATAACTACTATAATACTGCCTCCTATATACAAGAATATAACTACTATAATACTGCCTGTATATACAAGAATATAACTACTATAATACTGCTCCTATATACAAGAATATAACGACTATAATACTGCCCCTATATACAAGAGTATAACTACTATAATACTGCTCCTATATACAAGAATATAACTACTATAATACTGCCCCCTATATACATGAATATAACTACTATAATACTGCTCCTATATACATGAATATAACTACTATAATACTGCTCCTATATACATGACTATAACTACTATAAGACTGCCTCCTATGTACAAGAATATAACTATTATAATACTGCCCCCTATATACAAGAATATAACTACTATAATACTGCCCCCTATATAAAATAATATAACTACTATAATACTGCCCCTATATAAAAGAATATAACTACTATAATACTGCTCCTATTTACAAGAATATAACTACTATAATACTGCCCTTATATACAAGAATATAACTACTATAAGGGCAAAGCCCCACGTGGCGGAATTGCTCTGGAATTCCGCTGCGGACACTCCGCAGCGTTAATCCGCAGCGGACCCGTTTCGCCATTGCCTTCCACTTCTTTTTAGTAGTGTTCGTTTAGACGAGGCGGAAAATTCCGCTGCGGAGCATAGGCTGCGGTGCGGAATTTGGTGTCCGCATCATACAATGGTTGTTGCGGACGTGTGGCGGACTGGTTGCGGACTCATTGCGGAAGTTCTCCATTGACTTCAATGGAGATTCTAAATTCCGCAATTAGCGCAACACACAGCCCCCTGTAGATAGTGGCATTCAGCCCCCTGTAGATACTGCCACACACAGCCCCCCTTGTAGATGGTGCCACACAGCCCCCCTTGTAGATAGTGCCACACAGCCCCCCCTTGTAGATGGTGCCACACAGCCCCCCCTTGTAGATGGTGCCACACAGCCCACCCTTGTAGATAGTGCCACACAGTCCCCCCTTGTAGATGGTGCCACACAGCCCCCCTTGTAGATAGTGCCACACAGCCCCCCCTTGTAGATTGTGCCACACAGCCCCCCTTGTATATAGTGCCACACAGCCCCCCCTTGTAGATGGTGCCACACAGCCCCCCCTTGTAGATGGTGCCACACAGCCCCCCTTGTAGATGGTGCCACACAGCCCACCCTTGTAGATAGTGCCACACAGCCCCCCTTGTAGATGGTGCCACACAGCCCCCCCCCTTGTAGATGGTGCCACACAGCCCCCCCTTGTAGATGGTGTTACACAGCCCCCCCCTTGTAGATGGTGTTACACAGCCCCCCCTTGTAGATGGTGTTACACAGCCCCCCCTTATAGATGGTGCCACACAACCCCCCCTTATATATGGTGCCACACACAGCTCCCCTTCTTGTAGATGGTGCCACACACAGACCCCCTTGTAGATGGTGTTACACAGCCCCCCCCCTTATAGATGGTGCCACACAGTCCCCCTTGTAGATGGTGCCACACAGCCCCCCCCTTGTAGATGGTGTCACATAGGCCGCAGACTGGAAGCTTACCGCTACTGCTCTCCTCTCTGCCTAACTTGACTCACATTTAGTAGCAGGTCACGTGGCGACGGTCTGAGTTAGGTCGGTACCGGCTTGGGAATGAACCAGTCCAGTCATCTGACCTCGCGTCACTGAGGTGAGGTCAGGTGACTCAGGTCAGGTGATTTAGGTCAGGTGACTCAGGACAGATGACTCGAATGGTCCACTCCCAACACCGACTTCCCTCAAACGTACTGACTTGGCCGTGGTCTGCATATTTCGAGGTTGAAACTATGCCCGCAACCGCGTACTCTTCCCTTTGCCCTGCGCATGTCTTTATGTCGCATGCGCAGTGCAATGGTCAAAGAGAATTATAGAAAAAACAAAACACGTTTTTGCGGATTGCACCAGCGGTCCCCCTTCTTCCTCCTAGTTGCGCCTGGGGCACATGAATCGCCTGCCCACCCCTAGCTACGCCCCTGAGGCACATGCCCTGCCTGCCCACCCCTAGCTACGCCCCTGAGGCACATGCCCTGCCTGCCCACCCCTAGCTACGCCCCTGATTATGTCCTGCACTGTGTACACTGAATATCGCCCCCGGCCCCCGGTACCTTCTCTTCTGTCTGTCATGCTTTAGGCCTCTGTTCTTATTCTGCATGTCTTCATGGTTGTACAGATACATGTTTGGTTTCCTTTCTCGGAGCTTCCCTCCTGCGTGGATCACGGGTACCAGCTCAGTATTTCGTCTGTTTGTTCACACTCGGACAATCACTGCTGCGTGTCGTATGTGCTACAGCAAAATATTCACATACCCCTTTTCATTGCCCTCCAGATAAGTTCCAGTCATGGAGGGTCTTTTCAGTTCTAGTCACAGTGCCCCCATATCAGTTTCAGTCATAGTGTCCTCTTAGCAGTGCCAGTCATAGTCCCCCTCCATAGCAAAACAACACAGGAGATTAAGGGAAGAAAAAGACCATCCAGTGTGCCCTTCTGTCTTTTGGGTAAAAGAAGAGGTCCAATCACGGTACCCCCATAGCAGTTTCAATCACAATGCCCTCCTAGCATTGTCAGTCACAGTACCACCATATCATTTACAACCAGAGTGCCACCATAGTAGTGCTAGTCATGGTGCCCTATACCAGTTGCAGTCAGGATGCCCTCATAGTTCCAGTCATGGTTCCCCCATAGCAGTGCCAGTCATGGTTCCCCCATAGCAGTGCCAGAAATAGTTCCCCCCTATAGCGTAGAAACATACATTTAAAACGGCAAAGAAGACCATCATATCCATCCAGGTTTCCTTTTTTATTTATAGCGTCATATACAAGGTCTTATAATGGTGCCAACATAGCAGTGCAAGTCACAGTGCCCCCATAGCAGTACCAATCACTATGAACCTATAGCAATACCAGACATCGTTTTCCTATATCAATTCCAACCCTTGTGCCCACAGAAGTGGCAGCTTTCATGCCTTCTTCATGCATTAATCAGCAGGTGTGTGCCCACCTCCCTCTTTCACCATCTTGGCCGATTGGTGTCGGTCTCCACGAGTTCCCCCATCTTTTACTGCTCAGGGAAATTCAGGTGACAACCTCTCAGTGATCTGTAATGATGGCTTTACTCGTGACCACCCAGCTTTTCAAGGAAAAGAACTAAAACGACCTGATACATAGAATCTTTAGGCCCTGTTCACATTTAGGTTTTTTTACACACTTTTTCGGAAAACAGGAGGTGGAGGCTTTTTTTTCCCGCCAGCAGAAAAAAACACTCGCAGGAAAAAGAAGTGACCTGCCCTATCTTGAGGCGTTTTCCACCTCAAAAACCGCAATGAAATCAATGGGAGAAAAAAGCCACGAACGGCCGACGCCTTTTTTGACATTTGTCAAAAAACGCTTGCGGTTTTTCCCTTTGCCTGTTGAAGAAATAGATAAAAAACGCGTCCAAAAACTCTTCAAAAAACGCGACAAAAATCGCGTAAAAAAAACCCGTCAAATAACGCGTCAAAAAATACCTGTGGTGCAAAACCACTTTATACGAACCTGAGCTGATTTTTCTGACTGCAAAAATCTCTGTGTGAACATTCCCTTATAGTGGAATTTTTGTTTGTTTCCTCCTCTGTATCTAAATGTTCACATTAGGTGAGCGCAAAACGCGTCAGTGTCCCTCCATCAGAGACGGTCCCGATCCCCCAAGTGTGAGCGCTTGGCAGCCATGTACGCGATTAGCACGTTATTATGTGTCACACTGAACCTTCGTTCCGGCCCCTCGAGACGTTTTGTTTCTCCAGAAAACATGAGAATCTTATAAAGAGCCATGAAAACTATTGTCCCGATTTTCTAACACCAGAAAAATAAACACACGGTGAATGCATTTGGCCTCGTTCCTCGTCTGTGGAGCATAACGGGAATTACATCACATCCAAAACAAAAAGGAAAAAAGAATGTCGGATATGATACATTGTAACATTTAAAGGAACATGCACATGTGAGGCCCTGTTCACACGCTTATCAAAAAACGTCTGAAACAATGGAGCTGTTTTCAAGGGAAAACAGCTCCTGATTTTCAGAAGTTTTTTTAGCAACTCGCGTTTTTCACTGCATTTTTAACGCCCGTTTTTGGAGCTGTTTTTCTATAGAGTCAATGAAAAACGTCTCCAAGGACATCCCAAGGAGTGACATGCACTTTTTTTTCGCTGCCGTCTTTTTACGCGGCCGTTTTTGGAAAATGAGGTGTAAAAAAACGCCCCGTCGGAACAGAACGCCGTATTTCCCATTGAAATCAATGGGCAGATGTTTGTAGGCGTTCTGCTTCCGATTTTTCAGCCATTTTTCGTGATGTAAAAACAGTCGAAAATAGCTAGTGTGAGCATACCCTTACAGTATGACTTAAAGGGGAATTCCTTTTAGACACTATATAGACCATGAATGTTTAATTGGTGGGGGTCCAACCTCTGTTGCTTACATGTATTCTGAGTGGACAGGCTCCTCCTGAAGATATGTTTGCCCTTACCATGGTACCATTCCCCACTACCCCCACATCCCGCAGTGCTGTACACAACGGCTGATTTACGGATGACTATAAATGATTACAGGTCCGTATTTACGGACAGAATTTACGGATGGATGAAAAATACGGTCGTGTGTATGGGGCCATAGTCATGATTTCTGTGATTGTCTCCATCCACCTTGTTGATGGTCGTCCTCTTCCTCATTTCCCTTCTACTCTACTCAGCATAGTTGACTTTCCAATGGGCTGGGTCTTCTCATAATATTTCCAGAATAAGATAAAGCTTCTGTCTGGTCATTCGTGCTGCAAGGAAAAGGTTCAGCTTCATTCAGTCAAGGATCCAATTGTTTGTTTTCGGAAAAAGCCTAAGGGCTCTTGCACCGACCATTGTGCCACTCGGGCCGTTCTTGACGGCATCCGATTGGCACCCAATGGTCTTCACGGACCCATTCACTTTAGCGGATAAATCGGGTCCGTGAAAAATGGTCCGAGTCTCCGATCTGAGGAAAGATAGAACATGTCCTTTTTTTCCTCGGATCACTGACGGGACGGCACATAACCCGGACCATCTGACCATTGTTTTTATAGGCACTTCATCACATCTGAAGATCATTTCTTGGTCTTTCATCCTTGTTCTACCAAGTGCCAGTCTACAGTGTATTTATTGACCGCTGGATCCTTGGTTGTTAATCATTGATGCAAACATAATGTCTTCTCTGATGTGTTCGCCATCGACTCTAAGGTTATCCGTCTTTCCTCTCATCATAACTTTTGTCTTCTTCCCATATTCCTACTTTGTTCTTTAACTGAAGGTCATCAGGTCTTCTCCATTCTCAGGTAGGAGTGTCATCTGCATATGTAAGGTTGTTGCTGTCCCTTCCAACAGTCTTGGGTCATCTTCCCACAGTCCCAGTCTACAAATTAGATATTATAGTGGTCAGTGGTTGACTTTAGTGTAGACTATATGAGCCAGTTAGGCCATTCCAGGAACTGGTTTAAAATTTGTTTTTTGTAACCAGGCATAAGAACTTAAACGGTTATGCCCACCTCAGGATAAGAGAGCTCTCCGTATAATCAGTATTTTGTGCAGAGTGGATGTAGGGGGTGGGCAGAGCAGGAAGTCTGTGTGGTGAAGCTTTAGCCAATAGCTGCAGAGCAGGAAGTGATGTCAGAGAAGGGAGCGTCATTTTGGAAACAGTCCAGTAACATGCAGCTCTTTTGTTGTCTGGGATTTTAAGGACCTACAGTGTACAGAGCAGCTGGGAAACTTGCAATTTAGGGACCAGAGTTTAAGAATTAACTGCCCTGGTATGTTAAACAACCCTTGTATTTCCATTTTACCTATTATGGACATTTATTTTAAGGGGTGGAGCCTGACTCATAGTTGCAGAAATTGGAAAAATCGTGTCATAGAGAGAACAGGCACAAGTTGCTACAATGTAGAAACTCTACTGTAACAGTGAATGCAGTGAAACCAAAGCCGTTACCGTGTGCAGGTTAGGAACACAAACCATCGTTACTTGATAGGCGAGTTTTCATTTTTAGAATAATTTCCCTTTAATTTAGTAATAAAAAAATCCAATATATTTTTTTATTTGCATGTGATATTTAGCGCCGCTCTTCTAATCTGTGGGGAATCAAGCAAGAGCAGAAGAAAGACGCCTGATAGATCTTCTGTAAAGAGCGGGCTCACAAAAATGCCTACTAAGGAAAACGTAAAGGTCAGACGCTTCAGACTTCACAAAATCCAGCAGATAAAAGCCGAAGTAAATTTATTACGGTACTTGGTACTGACCTGAGAGAACCTCGGCTTTTATGTTGTTAAATTAAAAATTTATTTGGCTTAAAAATATATGTGAACCGCAGCACAAACTGCAGCTACAGGATATAGCGTTGTGGTTTAGCATAAAACTCCCATTTACAAAGCAATCTCACCGGGTCACGTCTTAATGGAGAAGCAATGGTGATAAAGGAGGTAATGGAGTCAACAAAAAAATAGCGATCAACATCCACAAACCATTCCAAAAATGTCAGCAAAAATGTTTCTTATAGCCGTGACTAGATACATTTATATTACCATGTAACTGCTCTGTGGGGGGTAGTTATCGGGGGACTTCACTGCCACTTGCTTATTATCAGATTTAAAGGGGCTCGAACATTGATGGGCTATCCTTAGGATGGAGTCTGATCTCACTGATCAGCACAATGAAGGGGCCACGACGTTCCTGCAAGAGCGGTATCCCCTTCATTGGGCAGAACGGCTCATCCGTAAGGGCTTGTCCCATCACTTAAATGGGACTGAGCTGCAGTACCCATTCTGAGGAGCCACTATGCCTGTGCTGCGGCCCCTTAATTTGGCCCCCCCACTGATCAACCATCCCGGGGAACCCCTGTGATGAATGGGTTACAATGACACAAAATGCTGCTGATTGCTTGTACACACGACAGAACGGAAAACTCCCTCCTAGGACTCATCCACATGCCGTAGTCAATCCTAGTGCTCCCATATGGTACCCCAGTACAGTCCTATGTAATGAGAAATTATCTTATGGTAGCAATGTTTCTAGGGGAGTATACCTCCATAATACATCATCAGATAGAAGGTGGCATGATTTTGGAGGCATATGGAGGGACAGTAGGGCCTCGTAGATTTCTATGGTTGCCGTATTATGGATCCATAGCTACTCGGAGGTTGTATAGAACAAAATACAGTCATGTCCATGAACCCTTATATTGCGTCTACCTCTCACCGCTGGAGAAGATCTCTCTGCTGACCGATCAGCTTTAAGCTGCAGAAGAACTGCACGGACATTGCCCAACACATTTACAATAAATGATAGGATGCCCATTAAAGTCGCTAGTTGCCCTTGATATACAATGATCTCAATGAACACCCTGCAGCCCCCCAGTGATGACAGTTGAGTAGGATGTGCCTGTTGGCTTTAGCTAATGGATTGGGATCCCGATAATAGAGTTGATCATGAGGGGTTGTCTGTTGCAAATGGCCATTTTTAAAGCGGTCGTCCAGTTTCAAAAATCCATTTCCATACACCCTACTAGGGAATTCTGAGATAATAGAGGGGGGTTTTCTGTTCAGGATCCTCATCTCTTGGAGCGTCTCTCTGTCTCTCTCTGGAGCACCTGTCCTGTCCTGTATTACACAGACAAAACATTGATATGAATAGACACTGTGTAATGTTTCATTTCCCCTGTGGTGGCGCTGCAGGGAACCTGAACAGTTACTGACAGTTTTTTTTTACATTACAACTGATCGCTGGGGTTCTCAACAGGTGGACACTTAGTGAAAAGTTTGTCAATGAGCAGTTTGCATATCTTTTTATGGGCAACAACATGAACTAGTGAAACATGGGGTCTCCTATATACAGATTCCTAATAGGTGCCCTATCAACATTCTAGACAGTTCAGGTTGTATTATCTTCTTTACGGTAGTGGTTAATTTATGTTCTTCAAGGTAGTTCTCTTAAAGTCCAGTGGAAGGCTCCTCATTGCTAAAGGATCACTTCACTTTCCTCAAGTGGGACCTAAAAAAGATCTGTTATGGACTAGTTTATTGCCCCAATACTCTGATGATACAATGATATTGATTGGGTCTCTACATACACTTTGGAATACTAATTATAGGTGCATTTCCACAATGGTCAATCAGACTTGTAAGAAGGTCACCGTCATCGTCAGATAAACCTGGGCCCACTTGGCTAGGGAGGCCCAAGAAGATCTGGGTAAACAATCTTTACGCTTGTAAACTTGAGGGTCGGGTAGTTAGGGGCAAACTGTGACAGTTGTCCTAGGACCCACATACGTCTGGAGTCAGCCTTGGCCACATCGGTATGGCCTGGGACCAGGGTCCAGCGCTCCAATCAAAACTATGACTGAATAGTCCCAGTGCTTATTTGTATTGGCGGTGTATCTGTGGTCACCTCTTCATTAAATTATGGAAAACTATAGATGTTCACAAAAGATTGTGGTCCTCATAACTCTAAGATAAAGGTGTATGGGTGACTCCCTCTCTACTGGATACGTTTGTGAGAATACCCATGAGGAGAGCAACAGTCCAAATTTTGCTTCTAGGCACCATGATTACCTGTTAGGTCCCGCATATTGATCTTTCATATGGTCATGCTCTACTCAATGACACTTTCCGATAGGCTGCCATGGCCAACGCCATCTTGGTTGTTTACATATTGATAGGACCATGTCAGGAGCTGAGACCCTCTGGACCCTTTCTTTTTAGTATTGTAAGAAAAATAACCTACTTCATACTCCATGGCCACAAAACTGAATATCCCCGCACCTACTTTCTCTTTTCCAAAAGTCATTAAAAGCATCAATAGGAAGAGCTCTGCACGCCAAACCGTGTCAGGTCTCAAGAATGAGTAGTCAATGATGACTAAGGATCCTTGAGGTTCTGGTATGCAGTAGGTCATCTATCAAGAGAGTCAATGAATTTTACACCTTATGATATGGAAGACTTGGTATGCAGATTTATTGTTTTTGTTAATATTTTTAGAACTTTTTTGGTTTTTTTTGCCTTCTTTTATGTTCTACTGTATGTAGTCAATTGTCTAACGCCTAAGGAGATGTTGTTAAGTGCCATCGTGCAGTGACTATCTAGGGGATAATAGAGGTCACCCCCGATAATAGTGAATAGGTAGCTGTTATATACGGCAATTAATGGCAGGATGGCTGGAGAGAAGTTCGACAATATTATGGAGGATGACTTCCATGCATTCTAGGTGTAGCTAGACTTTCCTCGGGGGCGGGACTTGAAGCTCCTGGGCCCCAATGCAAAATCTGTGAGGGGATCCCCCACCATGTGTTATTTGTAAACATTTTGGCAGAAGGGCTATTGGGTCAGATACAAGGGCTCAGGTGTCACTGCTGCAAAGTTGCACGTTAGCACCCGCTCTTGCACCCAGTATCGATGGCACTTTCCCAACCAGACCCCACTAGCAACACCCCTGCCCATTTCACATGTTATTTTTTAGTTCACTGTAGACAGTCAAAATGTAACCAAGAAATCCATTCACTACTACTATACACTATACTACTTGCTTGTAGTCTGTAACCGTGGAGACACATAGGTCTGCATAGGAGCTGTATACACAAAACGGTTGAAGGTTTTTACTCAAGTCTATTTGTAAGGCTGCCTCATTTTTTATTTTTGATGCATTAGAGCAATAAAATCGGTTGCAAAAGTCTACATACCCTTTATGAGGTTCTGTACCATTAATACATAGGACTAGACTTGTTATAAGGTCTAATGCTCAGATCCTGTATGGAAACACACAGAGTATCTATGGCACTCAGCAATGCTCCTAGAGGCAGAATACCTCCGTAATGCAACGTGCCACAATATGCGCCTGGACCCATAGCGCCATATAACGGATCCGCACAATGTATGAGCCCTGAGTTTGTTATAAATACTCTATTCCCCCACTCGGAGGTTCATCTGTATTATATTCTACAGCTGCAGAAGCTTTAATGTTCTCATATAAAACTCTTAAGATGCCACAAGCATCACTTATTCAGCGCAGGAATCTCAGCTATGTCTATTATTACCGTACAAGTCAGGGGGTTTAGTAAGAATCCTATAATGGAGGAGAGATTGAGATTCCAACCGGTGAAAGTGATGTAAAGATCCTAAATAAAGACATTCTGCAGCCGGACTTATCGCGAGCCCGCACTGTATATTCTTCATTTAGTCTGCCCTATTAAGTGTTATGCCAGGACTCTGCTATTTGTACCCAGCCCTGATCCCACCGCGGCTCGGAAACCTTTATAGTTGTTCCAGAATGGAATGTACCAAACAATTATCTGATGTATCCACCCGTTACCTGCCCACAACATCAATTATTATTACAAAAGATAAAAATAATAATGATAAAAAAAATTCCATAAAAATTGGTCGTTCACAAAATAAAATGTCAAAAAATCACAAAAAATAATATGACAAAAAAAATATTCATAATAATAGTCATACTAATAATAATAAAAAATGCAGTACCAATTATGGCCACTAGATGGCAATGCAATGACTTCCTTTTCATATCATGTAAAAGTGTAGTTTGTAGATTACACTAAGTTAGTATTACTCTTACATTTACTGCACTTATTACATCTTCAAAAAGACAGTCACCAAAAATACACTAAAAAGGCAAAGGAAAACAAAATAGCAAATATTCTATCCTCCCATTCTTCCTGTTCTGCCCAATATCAAAATACAAATGGAGAGACAGAAGAAATGTCTTATTTGTGTGGGTCCAGAGATAAATCTATTTTGTCTCCACCTCTAGTTCTAGGGGATGTAAGTTTGAGAAAAGGGGCCGCGGGGGATAAGGGGCTTCTTTCTATCGCTGGGAGGCAGCTTGCTGTGACAGATACCTTCCTCCATAACTCTAGCTGCAAAGAATGGGAGACTAGGGAAATTGTAAATGTTGACCCATCAAAACAACCCCTCCCCAGTGATCAGCCTATCATCATGGTGTGTATCAGCCAATACCAAGTACCAAACTATTCCCCTGCATGAAATGTTCTATTGCATGGCGCCAATTATGAGGATTGAGCGACCGTGTAATAGAGAGCGGGAGATGCTCTTACTTCACTTTGATCCTAATAGGGCATACAGTATGCAAATTGATGTAAATTGAATTGATTAGACGACCCCTTTAAGCGTCACCCCTTTATTTAAGCCCCATTCAGAGTTTTCAGCACATATGGAGAGAACTAGGAGGCGGAGGACCCCCTATTTATTTGCCAGTCGAATAGTTTTTTTTTTTTTACCTCATTCATTTTTTTATTTACTGTCCCTTTAACCATAATAATTTGGCCACTAGAGGCACTGTTCTATGAGCAGCCATGTCTAACTTTCAAATAAATTTTTCGGAGTACATTTTTGATTCTTTCGTTTGAAAAATTGCCAACGTAGCGTAATATTATTGTGTCTGCTGGCTTACCGATAATCCCAGTCATCCTCTCCTCTCTGGCCCCAGCTGGCTCATCCCTGGGTTGACTGAGGATAAATTAAAAATGATTTTTTTTAACAAATGAATCGCTTAAGATGAATCTCCACCTTTCTAATATGATTTAATTTTTAGGTCCAGCGGTATGCGCAGATTAATTTCTTATTGTATTTTTATAGCGGTCGGACCCCTATGTTTCGGCTCCAGAGCTTAAAAAATCCCCTGTTTCCCGTCACACAGCCATGACCAAGTTATGGCTGCCAGTAGGGGGAGCTATAGAGTTTACATCTTTTATTTCAATGTATACAGTACACACTGAAAAGTTATGTCCTATACAGGTGCATACCCTCCTACCTTGGAACAGGGTGGCGATGTGATACTGCCATTATATTCCTATGCAGGTACCTGCAGAGGATCCGCTCCTGCGAGACCCTATTATATATTGGGAATGCAAAGCCAGTAGTCAGGTAAATGTAGGACCCCTTTAATAAACATGAAGAACTTTACATGAATCATTAGGTGGAGCTCAGTATTATGATACAAATGCTGTAACTCCACCCAGAGGTCACACACAAAAAAAAACAATGTCATAAATGATGACATCACCGAAGCAGCAATTTCAGTACATTATAGATACCTTTAAATTGTTCCACATTCCTAAAGATGATCATAGACAGTTATTTTTAGTCTGATGATATAAATGATAAAATGATTGGATTTAATCAATTGATATCAGTTCATGAAAATTATTGAAAAGTTGTAGACGGGGATTTATCGCAGATTCACTGTGAACAGAGGTGCGGTTCTCAGGGGGAAGAAGGAATAATTGACCTCTCCTGGACATCCCCTTGATACCATCACTATGGTCCATGTCGATCCCAAAGTGATATCACGTAACATCGCATTGTTTTGAGACTGGAACTACAGGTCAAACACTAGGGGAGATGGAAACAGGAGGACCAGTCTAAGGGGTTTGTCTGTTTCTGAATGAGTCTATTGGGTGGAGTTTCAGTATTACTAAATAGTGAGGTTACTTGACAGGCCAATCAGCTACCAGCACATAGACGTAGCTGCTAAATTATGTATTTTAAGAGGGCTGGATGGAGGTGGAGCCTCTAATGAGTACTTATTAGCAGCAATTTTGGTGAAGATACATAGACGACATTAGTGAGGATCACAATGTAAATTTTATGCGGAAAATAATCAAAAATATTTTATTTATAATACATCACTATAAAATCATTGGCCCAAACACATTCATTTCACTTGACTGTATTATCTGTATGGATTTTTTAGAAAAAAAAATGATAGCACCGCCACCATTTATAACTACGGATCTGTGATTTGAATTACGACAATTCACAAATCGATTTCTGATCTGATTTCCCTAGGCAAATCAATGCATCTGTTTGTAACACTATTCTCTGTTGATTATATTAATATACCGGGGGAGGATTTTGAATCAACAAAAAAATAATAAAAGCACACAGCGTATCCGCCATGATCGCCGCAGGAAATTCCGGCCGAAAAACTGCACCAAATTGTGGGCCAGTTTTTTGTCCAGAATGTCCACTATGGAAAACGGAATAAAAAACACCTCATACCTACCCGTAGCCATGGCGACACGTCTCTCTGCCCTCCCGCAGCTCGGCCTCCTGGCATGACGTTTCGTCTCATGTGATTGCTGCAGCCTATGGTTGGCTGCAGTGGTCACATGGGATGAAACGTCATCCCAGGAGGCCGGCCTGGATGAAGAAACTCAGAATTGTTTGCATTTTTTTTTCGGCGGTATCGCAACTATTCTGACGTAAATAACCCCGCAACATCTGCTATTTCTTGTTTTACCTCCCCTGTAATATGACAAAGATTTATATATTGTTTCACATATTAATTGACTGCATTTTCAGAATCTTGTTAGTTGTCACAGTGCAGCAGAATATTTAATTCAGCTCTGCTATATCTGTATGTAGTTTGGATTTACCTTGCAGAGACTATACACTGTGTTGCGACAATCCACAGGGAGTCTCTGGCCAGTTCACGCCTGGGGTTTAGTCTAGATGGGTGTCATATCTTATCAACTGTACTCTGATTACCTCTGCGACGGACTGGAAAATGTGTGTACACTACCAGTAATGAGACTGCAAACCTCCGAGCAGCTGCACTGTGACATCACCTCATACACAATCCCACAAATTTCTGTCTCAGAAAGATCGAGGACGATGCTAGAAATGATTGCAAGAGCAAAATAAATATTTAAGGGCCACTAAACCAAAACACTCAAACTGCCAATCCAGCTCTGTTATAACGTAACGTAGAAATTACAGTCATTACTGAAGAAAACATCAATACTGCAGACATCAATACTATGTTACATGAATCTACAAGAATATAACTACATAATACTGCCCCCTATGTACAAGAACATAACTACTATAATACTGCTCCCTATATACAAGAATATAACTACTATAATACTGCCCCCTATATACAAGAATATAACTACTATAATACTGCTCCTATATACAAGAATATAACTACTATAATACTGCTCATATATACAAGAATATAACTACTATAATACTGCCTCCTATATACAAGAATATAACTACCATAATACTGCCCCTATATACAAGAATATAACTACTATAATACTGCCCCTATATACAAAAATATAACTACTATAATACTGCCCCTATATACAAGAATATAACTACCATAATACTGCTCCTATATACAAGAATATAACTACATAATACTGCCCCCTATGTACAAGAACATAACTACTATAATACTGCTACCTATATACAAGAATATAACTACTATAATACTGCCCCGATATACAAGAATATAACTACTATAATACTGCTCCCTATATACAAGAATATAACTACTATAATACTGCCCCCTATATACAAGAATATAACTACTATAATACTGGTCCTATATACAAGAATATAACTACTATAATACTGCCCCCTATATACAAGAATATAACTACCATAATACTGCTCCTATATACAAGAATATAACTACTATAATATTGCCTCCTATATACAAGAATATAACTACTATAATACTGCCCCCGATATACAAGAATATAGCTACTATAATACTGCTCCTATATACAAGAATATAACTACTATAATACTGCCCCTATATACAAGAACATAACTACTATAATACTGCCCCCTATGTACAAGAACATAACTACTATAATACTGCCCCTATATACAAGAATATAACTACTATAATACTGCCCCTATATACAAGAATATAACTACTATAATACTGCTCCTATATACAAGAATATAACTACTATAATACTGCCCCTATATACAAGAATATAACTACTATAATACTGCTCCTATATACAAGAATATAACTACTATAATACTGCTCCTATATACAAGAATATAACTACTATAATACTGCCCCCTATATACAAGAAAATAACTACTATAATACTGCTCCTATATACAAGAATATAACTACTATAATACTGCTCCTATATACAAGAATATAACTACTATAATACTGCCTCCTATATACAAGAATATAACTACTATAATACTGCCCCCTATATACAAGAATATAACTACTATAATACTGCTCCTATATACAAGAATATAACTACTATAATACTGCTCCTATATACAAGAACATAACTACTATAATACTGCCCCTATATACAAGAATATAACTACTATAATACTGCTCCTATGTACAAGAACATAACTACTATAATACTGCCCCTATATACAAGAATATAACTACTATAATACTGCCGACTATATACAAGAATATAACTACTATAATACTGCCCCTATATACAAGAATATAACTACTATAATACTGTACCCTATATACAAGAATATAACTACTATAATACTGCCCCCTACGTACAAAAATATAACTACTATAATACTGCCCCCTATATACAAGAATATAACTACTATAATACTGCCCCCTATATACAAGAATATAACTACTATAATACTGCTCCTATATACAAGAATATAACTACTATAATACTGCCCATATATACAAGAATATAACTACTATAATACTGCCCCTATATACAAGAATATAACTACTATAATACTGCCCCTATATACAAGAATATAACTACTATAATACTGCTCCTATGTACAAGAACATAACTACTATAATACTGCCCCTATATACAAGAATATAACTACTATAATACTGCCGACTATATACAAGAATATAACTACTATAATACTGCCCCTATATACAAGAATATAACTACTATAATACTGTACCCTATATACAAGAATATAACTACTATAATACTGCCCCCCTACGTACAAGAATATAACTACTATAATACTGCCCCCTATATACAAGAATATAACTACTATAATACTGCTCCTATATACAAGAATATAACTACTATAATACTGCTCCTATATACAAGAACATAACTACTATAATACTGCCCCTATATACAAGAATATAACTACTATAATACTGCTCCTATGTACAAGAACATAACTACTATAATACTGCCCCTATATACAAGAATATAACTACTATAATACTGCCGACTATATACAAGAATATAACTACTATAATACTGCCCCTATATACAAGAATATAACTACTATAATACTGTACCCTATATACAAGAATATAACTACTATAATACTGCCCCCTACGTACAAAAATATAACTACTATAATACTGCCCCCTATATACAAGAATATAACTACTATAATACTGCCCCCTATATACAAGAATATAACTACTATAATACTGCTCCTATATACAAGAATATAACTACTATAATACTGCCCATATATACAAGAATATAACTACTATAATACTGCCCCTATATACAAGAATATAACTACTATAATACTGCCCCTATATACAAGAATATAACTACTATAATACTGCTCCTATGTACAAGAACATAACTACTATAATACTGCCCCTATATACAAGAATATAACTACTATAATACTGCCGACTATATACAAGAATATAACTACTATAATACTGCCCCTATATACAAGAATATAACTACTATAATACTGTACCCTATATACAAGAATATAACTACTATAATACTGCCCCCCTACGTACAAGAATATAACTACTATAATACTGCCCCCTATATACAAGAATATAACTACTATAATACTGCCCCCTATATACAAGAATATAACTACTATAATACTGCTCCTATATACAAGAATATAACTACTATAATACTGCCCCTATATACAAGAATATAACTACTATAATACTGCCCCTATATACAAGAATATAACTACTATAATACTGCCCCTATATACAAGAATATAACTACTATAATATTGCCTCCTATATACAAGAATATATCTACTATAATACTGCTCCTATATACAAGAATATAACTGCTATAATACTGCCTCCTATATACAAGAATATAACTACTATAATACTGCTCCCTATATACAAGAATATAACTACTATAATACTGCCCATATATACAAGAATATAACTACTATAATACTGCCCCTATATACAAGAATATAACTACTATAATACTGCCCCTATATACAAGAATATAACTACTATAATACTGCCTCCTATGTACAAGAATATATCTACTATAATACTGCCCCTATATACAAGAATATAACTGCTATAATACTGCCTCCTATATACAAGAATATAACTACTATAATACTGCCCCTATATACAAGAATATAACTACTATAATACTGCCCCTATATACAAGAATATAACTACTATAATACTGCCTCCTATATACAAGTATATAACTACTATAATACTGCCCCTATATACAAGAATATAACTACTATAATACTGCCTCCTATATACAAGTATATAACTACTATAATACTGCCCCCTATATACAAGAATATAACTACTATAATACTGCCCCCTATATACAAGAATATAACTACTATAATACTGCTCCTATATACAAGAATATAACTACTATAATACTGCCCCCTATATACAAGAATATAACTACTATAATACTGCTCCTATATACAAGAATATAACTACTATAATACTGCTCCTATATAAAAGAATATAACTGCTATAATACTGCCCCCTATATACAAGAATATAACTACTATAATACTGCTCCTATATACAAGAATATAACTACTATAATACTGCTCCTATATACAATAATATAACTGCTATAATACTGCCTCCTATATACAAGAATATAACTACTATAATACTGCTCCTATATACAAGAATATAACTACTATAATACTGCTCCCTATATACAAGAATATAACTACTATAATACTGTCTCCTATATACAAGAATATAACTACTATAATACTGCTCCTATATACAAGAATATAACTACTATAATACTGCCCCCTATATACAAGAATATATCTACTATAATACTGCTCCCTATATACAAGAATATAACTACTATAATACTGCCCCCTATATACAAGAATATAACTACTATAATACTGCCTACTATATACAAGAATATAACTACTATAATACTGCCCCTATATACAAGAATATAACTACTATAATACTGCCCCTATATACAAGAATATATCTACTATAATACTGCTCCCTATATACAAGAATATAACTACTATAATACTGCCCCCTATATACAAGAATATAACTACTATAATACTGCCCCCTATATACAAGAATATAACTACTATAATACTGCCCCTATATACAAGAATATAACTACTATAATACTGCCCCTATATACAAGAATATAACTACTATAATACTGCCTCCTATATACAAGAATATAACTACTATAATACTGCCTCCTATATACAAGAATATAACTACTATAATACTGCTCCTATATACAAGAATATAACTGCTATAATACTGCCCCTATATACAAGAATATAACTACTATAATACTGTCCCTATATACAAGAATATAACTACTATAATACTGCCCCTATATACAAGAATATAACTACTATAATACTGCCCCCTATATACAAGAAAATAACTACTATAATACTGCTCCTATATACAAGAATATAACTACTATAATACTGCTCCTATATACAAGAATATAACTACTATAATACTGCCTCCTATATACAAGAATATAACTACTATAATACTGCCCCCTATATACAAGAATATAACTACTATAATACTGCTCCTATATACAAGAATATAACTACTATAATACTGCTCCTATATACAAGAACATAACTACTATAATACTGCCCCTATATACAAGAATATAACTACTATAATACTGCTCCTATGTACAAGAACATAACTACTATAATACTGCCCCTATATACAAGAATATAACTACTATAATACTGCCGACTATATACAAGAATATAACTACTATAATACTGCCCCTATATACAAGAATATAACTACTATAATACTGTACCCTATATACAAGAATATAACTACTATAATACTGCCCCCTACGTACAAAAATATAACTACTATAATACTGCCCCCTATATACAAGAATATAACTACTATAATACTGCCCCCTATATACAAGAATATAACTACTATAATACTGCTCCTATATACAAGAATATAACTACTATAATACTGCCCATATATACAAGAATATAACTACTATAATACTGCCCCTATATACAAGAATATAACTACTATAATACTGCCCCTATATACAAGAATATAACTACTATAATACTGCTCCTATGTACAAGAACATAACTACTATAATACTGCCCCTATATACAAGAATATAACTACTATAATACTGCCGACTATATACAAGAATATAACTACTATAATACTGCCCCTATATACAAGAATATAACTACTATAATACTGTACCCTATATACAAGAATATAACTACTATAATACTGCCCCCCTACGTACAAGAATATAACTACTATAATACTGCCCCCTATATACAAGAATATAACTACTATAATACTGCTCCTATATACAAGAATATAACTACTATAATACTGCTCCTATATACAAGAACATAACTACTATAATACTGCCCCTATATACAAGAATATAACTACTATAATACTGCTCCTATGTACAAGAACATAACTACTATAATACTGCCCCTATATACAAGAATATAACTACTATAATACTGCCGACTATATACAAGAATATAACTACTATAATACTGCCCCTATATACAAGAATATAACTACTATAATACTGTACCCTATATACAAGAATATAACTACTATAATACTGCCCCCTACGTACAAAAATATAACTACTATAATACTGCCCCCTATATACAAGAATATAACTACTATAATACTGCCCCCTATATACAAGAATATAACTACTATAATACTGCTCCTATATACAAGAATATAACTACTATAATACTGCCCATATATACAAGAATATAACTACTATAATACTGCCCCTATATACAAGAATATAACTACTATAATACTGCCCCTATATACAAGAATATAACTACTATAATACTGCTCCTATGTACAAGAACATAACTACTATAATACTGCCCCTATATACAAGAATATAACTACTATAATACTGCCGACTATATACAAGAATATAACTACTATAATACTGCCCCTATATACAAGAATATAACTACTATAATACTGTACCCTATATACAAGAATATAACTACTATAATACTGCCCCCCTACGTACAAGAATATAACTACTATAATACTGCCCCCTATATACAAGAATATAACTACTATAATACTGCCCCCTATATACAAGAATATAACTACTATAATACTGCTCCTATATACAAGAATATAACTACTATAATACTGCCCCTATATACAAGAATATAACTACTATAATACTGCCCCTATATACAAGAATATAACTACTATAATACTGCCCCTATATACAAGAATATAACTACTATAATATTGCCTCCTATATACAAGAATATATCTACTATAATACTGCTCCTATATACAAGAATATAACTGCTATAATACTGCCTCCTATATACAAGAATATAACTACTATAATACTGCTCCCTATATACAAGAATATAACTACTATAATACTGCCCATATATACAAGAATATAACTACTATAATACTGCCCCTATATACAAGAATATAACTACTATAATACTGCCCCTATATACAAGAATATAACTACTATAATACTGCCTCCTATGTACAAGAATATATCTACTATAATACTGCCCCTATATACAAGAATATAACTGCTATAATACTGCCTCCTATATACAAGAATATAACTACTATAATACTGCCCCTATATACAAGAATATAACTACTATAATACTGCCCCTATATACAAGAATATAACTACTATAATACTGCCTCCTATATACAAGTATATAACTACTATAATACTGCCCCTATATACAAGAATATAACTACTATAATACTGCCTCCTATATACAAGTATATAACTACTATAATACTGCCCCCTATATACAAGAATATAACTACTATAATACTGCCCCCTATATACAAGAATATAACTACTATAATACTGCTCCTATATACAAGAATATAACTACTATAATACTGCCCCCTATATACAAGAATATAACTACTATAATACTGCTCCTATATACAAGAATATAACTACTATAATACTGCTCCTATATACAAGAATATAACTGCTATAATACTGCCCCCTATATACAAGAATATAACTACTATAATACTGCTCCTATATACAAGAATATAACTACTATAATACTGCTCCTATATACAATAATATAACTGCTATAATACTGCCTCCTATATACAAGAATATAACTACTATAATACTGCTCCTATATACAAGAATATAACTACTATAATACTGCTCCCTATATACAAGAATATAACTACTATAATACTGTCTCCTATATACAAGAATATAACTACTATAATACTGCTCCTATATACAAGAATATAACTACTATAATACTGCCCCCTATATACAAGAATATATCTACTATAATACTGCTCCCTATATACAAGAATATAACTACTATAATACTGCCCCCTATATACAAGAATATAACTACTATAATACTGCCTACTATATACAAGAATATAACTACTATAATACTGCCCCTATATACAAGAATATAACTACTATAATACTGCCCCTATATACAAGAATATATCTACTATAATACTGCTCCCTATATACAAGAATATAACTACTATAATACTGCCCCCTATATACAAGAATATAACTACTATAATACTGCCCCCTATATACAAGAATATAACTACTATAATACTGCCCCTATATACAAGAATATAACTACTATAATACTGCCCCTATATACAAGAATATAACTACTATAATACTGCCTCCTATATACAAGAATATAACTACTATAATACTGCCTCCTATATACAAGAATATAACTACTATAATACTGCTCCTATATACAAGAATATAACTGCTATAATACTGCCCCTATATACAAGAATATAACTACTATAATACTGTCCCTATATACAAGAATATAACTACTATAATACTGCCCCTATATACAAGAATATAACTACTATAATACTGCCCCCTATATACAAGAATATAACTACTATAATACTGCCCCTATATACAAGAATATAACTACTATAATACTGCCCCTATATACAAGAATATAACTACTATAATACTGCCTCCTATATACAAGAATATAACTACTATAATACTGCCTCCTATATACAAGAATATAACTACTATAATACTGCTCCTATATACAAGAATATAACTGCTATAATACTGCTCCCTATGTACAAGTTTATTATTACAATAAGCCGTGTTGTCTTTTTTCTTGTTTCTGTAGGACGCTGTGTCATGCTCGGTGGAGGGAGATCAATTGTCTCAAATCCAAAATGTCATCCAGGAACTGCCACCACCACATTACAGGTAAAAACATGAGAGAGAATATCCCTGATCACCGGTTGCTGCGCTAGGTTTTTATGCTCTGACGCTCCGGGGTTTGTCACTATTGATCACATTCAGATATTGATGATATTGTCCTTTTATGTGATTCATATTTGACAGGTGATTTTTTTTGAGCATAGATTCTGATATGTGATTTCTATAGTGGCTGCTCGTGCTTCATATTAAAGGGACAGGGTACTGAATAGTGGATCCCATATAGTAGATATAAGTGAGCCGTAGAGACGTCCATCTTGGTTCTGGCGGTTTCTTTGATCCCAGCAGTGGTGTATTTAGTGTTTGTTGTCAAACTTGTAATATTCCGTCTGGCAGATCCACGTAAACAGAGATGTCACCGACATCACAAATAAACTGTGTCTTTAAGGCGGAGGAAACCCATCTGTGCGAATACATAAACCGGCGAGGAAGCAGAACGCGCTGAGTCACTGACGTACCGATATCATTCACTATTAACATAGAGTTTATAATGCAAAATACGTTTTGCTTGCTGTCAGTGAATGGGAAAATTTTTGTTAACACCCCAGAGGCTAAAAACCTGTCCTGAACTAGTCCTTCTGACACAGCTGAGGGTTTGCTACAGTGTATTTGTGTAAGATAAGAGCTATAGGCTTGGAGCCCAGCAGTACAAATTGTCAGAAGACAGATTTGTACTGCTGCTGTGTATAGGGCCAGTTAAATGACATGGCAAAGTGGGCAATTGTTTGGTGCCCTCATCGCCTGGTAGGCCCCCTGAGGATGAGATGCTCTGGAGAAACCTGAATTTACCATTGACCCTTTCTTTGCCCTAGACCACCAGGGAATGCAGAATTAACCACTAGACCACTAAACATGGTGGCGGGTGGGCCCTATTTTGATTTTCTACAAAATTGGCCCACTGTCATGTGCTGACAAGCTCCGCCTCCTGCCCTGGTTGTCAGTTTTAAGGCGGAGCATATTGAGTGAAATGCCTGTGTCCTGGCTTACCCTCCTCCATGTGATTACCGTAGCCAATGAGAGCTGCTTGCACAAGAGCTGTCTATATGATGTCTCTCTAGCTGCTGCAGTGCCTCTTTTTTCATATTGATTTCATTTTTACGGTGTTTACCTATTGTCTGTCTTTTGCGATCTAATTTTAAAGAGAAAAAATATATACAACTAACACCACCCTCACAGACACAAATAACAAAAAACTGAAAAAAATTAAACAATTTTATAAAATACCACCCCTCACACATAGAAATAACAAAACAGCAAACAAAGAAACAGCAGAAAAAGAAATGAAAAAAGAACTAAAATGTATGAAAAAAAAACTACGACCGCCCTCACTCACACAAAAAATGAAAAAATGAAAAAAAAACAAAAACAAAACAATACCTCCACTCACACATACAAATAACAAAGAAACAGCAGAAGAAATAAAAAAAAGAATTAAAAATTATAAAAAAACGACCACTCCCTCACACACAAATAACAAAAACAGCGAATATAAAAACAATAAGAAAATCTAAAAAAGCATCAGCCTTATGATGTGCTAAACTAGGGATGCCACTACTACTCCTATTCTTTTTTTCATGCCCACGAACAGGTCAGGGTTCTGGTTGGGTCTTTAGCTGGTTCTAGAGGTTTTGAGCCTTCGTATGTTTCAATTCACTAAAAGCAAGCAGAGAAATAAAAGAGAAGAGAAAATGTAACTCAAAGGTTAGTAGAAAGAACTTGTCATTATACAATGATCGTACAATAATACTGGACAATCTAACTTTTTGATTTCTGGTTACCATTTCACTGTATGTGGTCGATTTTAAATTCAGCTTTGGATGTGACTGGAGTAAAATTGTCAAAATTTTTTTAATTTTACAATGTTTGCTTGCCTTGGGTTGACTTTTGATCAGGGCCGGGAAAACTCTGGTACCAATCACCTCCACGCGGCAAGGGAAGTAGAGACTGTTCCGAGCATTGTGGTTGTCACTTCTTCAGTCCCAACTGCTCACCCAGGCCCGGGCTGGTATAGAGGGTGGCACACTGGGTAACACAGCCCTTTTTCCTAGGGGCTCCTGAGGGGGGTTTCCACTTCTAGTTCCAGTAGCGGATATATATGGCGGCGTTATGTGCACATTGTATGGGAGGATTATTTAGGCACTGTATGGCGGTATTTTTTATACACCATATGGCAATTTTTTAACCATTGAATGGCAGCATTGTGTGGGCAACATCGGGCAGTGTTATCTGGGCACTATATGGTAATATTATTTGGATACGGTATTTATTAAGACATTATATGGCGGTATTATTTTTTTACTGTCTATGCAGCTTTTTATTGCATCATTACTTTGATTACTTTGCTTGCTGCCTAGAAAATAACCTCCTGACCAAGGCATTATCCGCGCTGCATGAGCCCCTTCCCCATGGGCTGTGGAGTCAGCGCTCGGCATTACACAGTACAACGTACGGTCCCGAGGGCATTGTGTCATCCATGTTTGTACTCGGATTTGCCTTTTCTCATTTTTGAGAGACGCAGCATCTGTCCCAGATGTGATTGTTGATCTGCTCTTCAGCTTATTGCACAATAGACCGCAGGCCACGGATTACAGCATAATGCAACAACTTCCACATGACTACGATACACTGTAAATATATTAGATTCCTTCTGTCTCATTCTTGTTTTTTCCTCCAGTTCCGGGAATTTTTCTCACCAAATTTCTACTAAATTACATATTATAAGGACTATGAGTGATAAGTAAAAGAAAGACGTTTGTTCAGGGAAATTGTATGTTCCGTTGCCCCCTTTGCATGCAGCTGGACCTTGGGAAAAGAGTTGTCAGACAGAGTCCTACAGAGCTGTCAGATACAATTTGAAGGGTCTGGGGTTCCAGGACAATCCTTCAGATGTTGCTTGACCTTAAAGAAC